>NC_140944.1:81658183-81780683 GCF_014529385.1 Adiantum capillus-veneris
AAAACAAATCAGTTAGAATGTTTTACAGTCACATATTTGCACATAAGAGAGAAAGAATACATTATAATACCATGTAGTGAGTAATCTGGGTGTCTGTCCATGCTGTCTTGAATGATTTTTTCAGAAGGTTGAGATTTTCCTTGAACTTGTTCATATCACCTTATGACCAGTCATCTTTGTCGCACATCAAAAATAGGATGTCTATTGATCGCCAAACCTCAGCCTTCGCGTTACGAGTAGTTGGTTCGTGGTCTTTGACTGCAATATGTAGCTTTTTCCAGCTCTGATACTCTACCTTGCTAACATAAGATGTGTTATATATTTTTCCATGTTTTGTTAGCTTTGGATCTCTTGTACCTTGGGGCTTAGATAAAAACCTCCGTGCCTTCACCCCACCGATGGATGGTTTGCATGGGACATCCTTCTCAGCAGTTGATCTCTTTTCATCCCGCTGGATTTTCACATTGGCACCATGAAGCCCCATATCCGACAGTACCATTTCTAAGCACTGCAATGCTACTTGTCGTTCTGCAGAGTTCTTAATCTTCCAAGCAAACCCGATGTATAAGTAGACCAATTTCTCTACAATTCTACAAAGGGCATGCATTGTACAAATGTGGACATTCACAAGTGGTATTTTCAAAACTGGTCGAAAAGCAGGATCCTCAATGTGACGTGTTGGAGCTTTTCTCCACCACTTTGGGTCCATGACCTTTGCAGGCTCCATGCAGAACAAACACGGTGACTTTGCCATTGCACCCATTCCACAATTATACATGCACTTTAATGTTTTAAGGTCACCTGCAAGATGCCACTAAACTTGAAAGTCTCCCCTTCCATCTAGACGTAGTACCTCTCCCTGGTTAGTCTGTCGATCAATCAGCTCCGGAATATTAGTTCGATGGAACACCCAATATAGAATCTCATGATCTTCTTTCTTTACCTGCAACACAAAATAAATGAGACTTAAGTAGATCTGAACATTTGAGCTTACTTGAGAATATCGCTTACCTCAAACGCACCAAGCCACCATATGTTAGATTCTGATTGAACACTAAAATATAAAGGATCATCACTGGGACACTTTGAGAGGGCTCTATTCATTAAAGTAATAGTAACACGCTCTAGCTTTTTCTCTTTAACAAGCTCACACTCATCCAGTTTTAACACAAAATGTAATAGTCCACGTGTCTCTTCAAATGTGATGTTGTAAAACTCCACCATTCTCTTCTGTAGTATCCGCAGGTCCATAAAAATATTGTTGAACTCATCATATGCCATGTTCGCTCCATGGCCACTGTAAGTTGCTTTAATATGAAAGGGTTGTCCAAGATAGTCTCCCTGTGCCTCGTTAAGCTGAAGCCTCTCTTTCCAAACACTTGAGGCTGATGGTAGAAGTTTGGATTTTATACCCTTCCTAACAAAGATGGATGAGACAGACTTTTGGATAGCCGAATATCCTCTTTTTCTTACACCAAGTGAATCAAGTGTGCCTTGTATCTCTTTTGCAGGCACTGAGTTCTTTGAAATAAAGCGGTCCACTACATTTCTTTGTAGAACCTTAAACTTCTTGTCATGTACTATATCTGATGCCAGGCTTCTACTTATAAGTGGCTTCAATCTCTTTCCTATATTGGATTTGGGGTCAATGTTTTCCTTGTCAGGATAGATTGAGTCTCTACATGAAGACAATGCATAAGTAAATAACAGAAAATTTGCTTCACTAACACTATTTAGGCACATGAAAACAATGCATAACAAGAAAAAACAAAGAGATTACTTAACTAAGACAATGTAGCCAACCAAGAAGCATCACCTTAATGCTCGGATTCTTTTCTTGAGACCTCCTGATGCAACCTGCAATGTTTCAAGATTGCGCAATTTCTTCTTTCGGATACGACCACCCAAGATGGTGTCCTTCATTTGACAACTTCGCACCTTTCCTTTCAGTTCTTGTACCTCTGTTTTATGTTGCAAAATGGTAACCTGATCTGTAGAATGTAAATGTGAAAGGCGAACAATCTCACATTGTTGAGCTTGGAGAATGCTCTTGTAAGTTCCAGCTTCTCTTGTAAGTGATTTACAATAACCCAGAAGGCCGTTTTCTCCATCACCAGCAAAGGTCAATAAGCTTGTAGGATTGACAAACGGTGGAGATGCATTAGTTATTGGATTCTTAGGGTAGAGAGAGCCTCTCGTCCAGATATCTATGTGTTTAGCTCCTTGAGCTCTGAGCGTGTCTATGGAGGTGGGAGGTATATGTGTGTTTGTTTTACTGCGCTTAATCAATGGTTGGTACTCATTGTCCAAATCAATGTGAAGGTGATATTTGGCTCGTTTGTGGGTAACATTTGTGCCATTTGAGGAGTGCGCCATTAGCCAAATGTGCAGGTTTAATGGAAAGTGAATAGCGGCTGCGGATTCGTCCCTCCATGTTAGCCTCATTCCCTCCGTATTGACGTTGTTCATTCAATGCAACTAAAAAGAGGATTATCCCTCAATCACTACGAACGAATGTTCAGAGGAGTAAGGAATCTACTTAAAGTACACTTTTTGAAGTTTTACTATGAAAGACCCAGCTCTTTTATTTGCCATTTTTTCTAGAGAGAGAGTGCAAAAAATACATTTTCTTAGAAGGCCCTCCAAATGACCTCCGAAATTTCCTAATGCACAAGTTACTAGGCCATTAAATGTTAGATTGGTATCAGAGCACAAGGTTTCTCTTTTCTTGCTCAAGAAGCGAGGTCCTCAATCTAGCTATAAATGGTTGGTATTATTAATTGCAATTGAGTACGTAGAATATGGATTTTTCAGCCTTGCAGTGCACTTGTTTCGTGCAGATAACGGGACATCACGGGAAACCTTTAATACAAAGCCTTTTGGAGGGGGGACCAACTTCATGTAAATCCAGTCCTCAAATGTTGTCAATAGCTTAGTTTCTCTTTCTTTTGAAGTATTGTTCATGCCTATCTAACTAGGTGTTATGCTTTTTGTTGGTCTCTCCATCCAAGCACTCTTGCTATGCTCATTAGGAATATATTCTAATGAAATTCTCACTATGTTTATGCTATTTTCCGCTACACACAAGTTACTAGGCCATTAAATGTTAGATTGGTATCAGAGCACAAGGTTTCTCTTTTCTTGCTCAAGAAGCGAAGTCCTCAATCTAGCTATAAATGGTTGGTATTATTAATTGCAATTGAGTAAGTAGAATATGGATTTTTCAGCCTTGCAGTGCGCTTGTTTTGTGCAGATAACAGGACATCGCCTATGGCTTAGCCACCGGTATTGTTTTGGTGTTGAAAGGACCTCTCTTTTATTCCTTGCAATTAATGATATTCGAGTCACGGGTACAAGAGCTTGAGTGCTTTTCTAAAGGGGTAAAGAGGAGTAGCAACTAGGGTTTGAAGTGCCTAGGTACACCTAAAAATTGCTAGAATGGCTGACAATAATAAAGAGAGTGAAATTAATGTTGATGGCTTTGATTTTGCTAATGAGAAGGCTACTAATGATGCCCCTATGCTTGTTAACTACCTTGTTTCTAGGCTTCAACAAGCCATGGGCAATCCATCCCTCCAAAGTGAAGTGCAACGACAGCTTCGTGCTCATGGGATTCTCCAAACTCCAAGAAGAGAGAGTACCTAGGAAGCCTCCTTGTGAGACTTCCAAAAGAGGCCTCTCTCTGCCGATTCGCGAAGAAGAAGAGGATCCGTACGAAGGGCTCAAAAATCTAGTACTTGATGATGCATCTCCTTCCCAAAGGAGAACTCAAGAGCCCCCACCAAAAGAGGTCTCTTGCCCTCTCAACGGAGATGGCTCTATGAAGATGGCAGACAAAATGCTCTCCATCACCTCCTAAACGGAGAAGACCATCGCACACATCTCCACACCATAATTCAAAGAGGGATGATAAAAGAACAAGAGAAGAAAAAGGCAAGAAAGAGGTCACCCTCTTCTCCATCTTCTTCGTCCTCTTCGTCTTATGAAGAAAGTGATGGTGTAGACAAGGAGGACCAAGGGAAGAAAAAGGCGAGAAAGAGGTTACCCTCTTCTCCCTCCTCTAATTCCTCCTCCTCATCTAAAGAAAGTGATGGTGCAACTTTTGAACCACCAAAAAGAAGAGGCCATAGGAAATTCTATGTTGCGTAGAAGAGGTCATCCAAACTCAAGAAGTTCAAAGAGGGAGGAAAGAACATCTCTTTCCTTCCCTACAATGGCACCTTTGGTGCTACGAACAAAGTCTTGGCCTTTATCCAACAATTCGATGCATTGTTTGGAGATGAGGGCTTTACGAAGTCCTCTAAGCTATGCCATGTAGCTATGCATTTTCAAAATTCCGCGAGGCAAGGGTGGTCTAGCCTATAGTCAAATGGTGAAGCCCCATGAACATGGAAAGCTTTAAGAGCTTCCATCATGAAGCAGTTTTTGGCTACCGATGCCAAAGACAAAGTACTCACCGAATGGAAAATCTTGAAGCTCTTGTCTTCAAAAAGACGGATTTTGGAGAGAAAAAACAATAATTTTGTGTAGGATTAACTGAAGATATAGCGGAGTATGTCAACTCCCAAAAGCCACACACCATATCTGCAATCATACACCATACCATGGTGGCTTCATGAATCAATTTCCAAGGAAGGGCTAAGAGAAATCTTAAGCCCGCGGAGAACAAGGATCATAACAATGAGCCTAAGGGGAAGGACAATGTCCAAAAGTCTCCTAAAGGCAATGCCAACAACAACAAAGCTAAGGAGAAGAAAGTTTATAAAGGCAAAAATAAACTCTCTCTCGAAGCGCTTGAGCGTTATCGTAAAGATAACCGATGTTTCAAGTGTGGTTGCCCCCACAAGAATACACAAAATGAGCCTCCTAGAGCTACCTTGGTCAAAATCCAAGAAGAGCAAGCTCACCACAAAGGATCTCCTCTATGCCACACTTGGGAAAAAGTAAGAGAACATGATGCTTTTATTCTCTTTGACCCTGTTTGACCCTGGTTCTACTCACAATTTCATATCCACAGAGTTGGCCACCAAGCTAGGCATCCAAGCCTATGAGATGGGAGATGTACTACCTTCAATGGTGCTTTCAAGGAGCAAGAAGCTTCAGTCACTCCCTTAATTGGGACATTGAGGCTCCATGTCCAAAGCTATGTGGACAAAGAGGACTTCTTTATCTCTCCTCTCAAGCACGAGGATGTAATCCTAGGGGCACCATGGTTTGATCCCATGGCTGCCAATGTTAAATTCCCTGAAAGGAAGATCCACTTAGGTTCAGGGAAAAAGATATGTACATAGATGCTAAGGAGTTGGGTAACACCATACCCATTGTACATATGCAAGCTTTCAATAAGTCAATAAAGAGCTCTATTTCCGTTTACATGATTTTTGTTAAAGATTCTCAAAATGAACCTAATGCTTTAGCAAAAGAAAATATAAATAATCACAAGGAATTATAGTTATCCAATTTTCTCAAGGGATTTCAAGATGTCTTTATTGGCGACATCCCTTGTGAACTACCTCCTAAGTGAGGCAATGATGACCATGCAATTCAACTTCTTCCACAAAGTTCACCGCCTAATAAATCTCCTTATAGAGTTTCTCAAGCTCAACAAGAGGAGATTATGCGGCAAGTGCATGAGTTAGTTGAGAAGGGCATGGTTAGGTCTAGCTCATCTCCATTTTGTTCACCCGTGCTTTTAGTGCAAAAGAAAGACAGCACATATCGTATGTGTGTCGACTATAGAGCTCTAAATAGGATCACTATCAAAAATAAATAGGTTTCCCGTTCCACGAGTAGAAGACCTATTTGATAAGCTGCAACGTTGACCTACTTCAGTAGGATTGACCTAAAAAGTGGCTACCATCAAATAAGGATAGTTGATCAAGACATTTTAAAGACCACATTTTGCACTACGTTTGGTCTTTATGAGGTACATTGTTATGCCTTTTGGCTTGACCAATGCACCAGCCACATTCAACTGCTTGATGGAGAAGCTATTCAGGCCTCACCGAATATATCATTGATGATATCATCATCTACTCTAATTCACTAGACGAATACAAGCAACACCTCTAGGTAATATTTCAAGTCTTACGAGAGAATAAACTTTATATTAATCGAAATAAAAGTGAGTTTTTCTTACAAGAGATTCGGTATTTAGATCATATTATCTCTCAAGATGGCATCCAAATGGATCCATCAAAGCTAGAGGTAATAAAAGTATGGCCTAATCCAAGCAATATTCATGAACTAAGAAGCTTTATAGGTATGTGTGCATACTATAGATGCTTCATAGAAAAGTTCTAACAAATCACGAGACCATTACATGACCTAACAAGGAAAAATATTAGGTATGCATGGTCTACCAAGGAGAACAATGCTTTCGAAAAGCTTATCTCTCAACCTATGCTTACACTGCCGGATCTCTCAAAGCCATTTGAGGTCCAATGTGACACTTGTGGTGATTGCCTTGGCGCTATTGTGCTCCAAGAAGAGCACTCCATAGCCAAGTCAAAGGCTCGACCATGTTGAGCAAGATTTAGGTATGTATGAAAAGGAACTCCTCACAGTTCTACATGCCTTAGACTCATGGAAGCACTATTTATTGGGAACTCCTTTCATTCTTCGGACGGATCACCAAAGCCTTAAGTACTTCATGATGTAGACCAAGCTCTCGGACAAACAAACGAGATGGAAAATTTTCCTTTCGCAATTTCATTTTCATATTGCTCACATTGCTGGCAAGCATAATCAAGTAGCCGATGCACTCTCAAGACGGCCAAGAGTGAATGAGGTTTCCATAGCAACTCACAATGATCTATCTTCTATGATAGATGAGTATGCTATTGATTCCAATTTTAGAGATGTGATTTCAAACCTTTCACTAGGGAAGAAAGAGGAACCATTTACTTTACAAGATGGCTATCTTCTCTATGGAAATAGACTATGTGTTACTAACTCACTACGTGAGAAAGTAATGTATGAATCTCATGCTCCTCCTTATGCGGGGCATAGAGGGATTCAGTCTATCCTAAAAGGGATTGAAACATATTCTATTTGCCTGCCATAAAAGCAAACATACAAGAGTATGTTTCTAATTGTGTGGTATTCCAAAAGACAAAGTTTGATAGAGGGAAGCAACCTGGATTGCTTCAACCTTTGCCAATACCTAATTCACCATGGGAGAACATATCCATGGATTTTATCTTTGGATTTCCCAAGTCTATTCATGGGAGTACGGACATATGGACGATAGTCACGACAGGTTTAACAAACAAGCTCATTTTATACCTGTCAAAAAGACTAGCAAAGCCCATCAAATGGCAACCCTCTTCATATCACAAATCTTCAAGTACCATGGCTTACCGATGTCCATAGTGTCAAATAGAGATCCTAGAATGACAAGTAATTTCTGGAAGGGTCTCTTTGAGAATTTAGGGACAAGGCTAAACTTCTCTTCGGCCTATCACCTGCAAACGGATGGCCAAAGTGAAATAGCTAACCTAACGATTCTTGAACTACTAAAATCCTACGTAACGAAAGTAGATCAAAGGTCCCAATGGAAGAAGTACTTACGCTTGGTGGAGTATGCCTACAATAATACTATACATACCTACACGGAAAAAGCACCTTTCGGGGTAATTGAGGGAAGATAAAAAAGTCCCCTGTTACTTAAGGTACACGGGAAGATCTTCGCTGCAGATGAGTATAGCCGAGACCTACAAGAATCTTTCCAAAATATTAAGGATGCTATCTCTATCTCACAACAAAGGCAAAAGGCTGCTGCTGATAAGCACAGAAGAGCCCAAGCCTTTAAATAAAATGATTGGGTCTTGCTTAAATTCCGATTAAGGCACACGACCGACAAGAATCCTACGGTACACCAAAAGTACTATGCTAAGCTAGCAAAAAGGTACTTTGGTCCCTTCCAGATTCTTAGACCAATCAATGAGATGGCCTATCAACTCAAGTTTCCCAGTCATTGGATCATACACAATGCATTTCATGTGAGCCTACTAAAGCCTTACAAAGGAGAAACACCTCAAGAACCAACTATTGAAGACCCACCAGAGATCGAGGACCAAGAAAAGGTGATTCAGCCCAAGTCCATTCTCTGACATGAAGACAAGGTATTGAGAGGCGGTAAGATTATCGGAAGGTATCTTATTAAGTTTAAGAACTA
Source organism: Adiantum capillus-veneris (assembly GCF_014529385.1). Taxonomy (NCBI): domain Eukaryota; kingdom Viridiplantae; phylum Streptophyta; class Polypodiopsida; order Polypodiales; family Pteridaceae; genus Adiantum; species Adiantum capillus-veneris. Next base: position 81,666,363 of record NC_140944.1, read on the forward strand.
TCCTTTTGAAAGACGCTAGATGGATGCAAGGCATACAATTAAAGGATAACCTAAATCTTGTCAATGCTTACAATGCTTCCCTAGAGTAAGCAAATGTACAAATGTTTAAAATGAACAAAGTTTTTGTCTTATAAGACTCTCTTTTTCTTTATTGTGCACAAATGTTAAGAAGTATGCATGCTTAGGATCAAGTTTGCTGCGAGATGACGTCTCCCAAACACAAAGTAGAGCTTGTCACTCTACTATGGAAGATTGATATGACTAAGGTGTAGACATGCTTGCGGCAGCTTAGGCTCTTAAGCACCAAATAGATTAGTCATCCATTCTGGAACGATGTCGTAGGGTAAGATAGGGATCCTCTACCCGCTAGGAAAAGGACTAATGACTAGACTTTATCTTCTCTACCCCATAGTCGAGGACGACTATGATTTCAAGAGAGAGGTAATGTCATAATAACTAATATCTAATTCTCCTAAAGGATTTTCTCCTGTTAAACTAATCATTTAATATGGGAAAGTGCCTGGGGAGAAAAAGTGAGATTATTGGTAAAGCTAGTAGACTGTTCACAGTAGGGATCCAAAAGAGGTAAAAGAGGGATCCAAAGGGGGACCATCTGCAGAAGAGCAATGTGCAAGCAATGGGCTTCAAAGACCTTAGGCTCATCCCATTAAGACTTCTAAAATTCTAAGGTTCCAAATATCAAAGGGTAAGTCCAAATGGTCAAACTTAAGGAAATTGGATGCTTTGTAATTGTACACAAAGTCTTCCTAGATCCTTACATGGGAGGGGGCGATCCCTAAAGGTAGAGGAAGAGAGAGAAAGAGGTGAGATAACACACACACACACACACACACACACACACACACACACACTCAAAGACTCCTCTTTACACAAAGGGCATAGTGGACACATGTCAGGTTCCTAGCTCAGTTGCCCCCAAAGTGTATTCAAATCCTATTGGATGACCATAGAGGTGGGCCAATGAGAATTAGACTAGAGTAAATTTATTCTAATTAATTTAAAAACACTTAATAAAAAGAACCAATGGAAATTAAGTCTCCTCGATGATTATTGGACAGCCTGCCAAGGGGTCCAATATGAATTAAGCAACCCAATGGCTTGCTTAATTCCTATTGGCCACAAGGGAAAAAGGTCCAATGGGGATTTAAATGAATTAAGTTATTTACCTAAGCTCTCTCTAAAGGGGAAAGAGGGACACTTGTCAGAAGGCTCTTCATTTGACCACTTAATTCCTATTGGCTAAGCTTGGAAAGGTCCAATAGGAAGCCAACAAGAGGAATTAGCAAGAGGGGTCGACCAAGATGAGAGGAGGGACTGATTTGTGAGGGCATTATTCCACACACACTCAGTACACTAGCTCATGTGTGAATTCAATACAGCCTATCTCCTTCTCAAGCTTTAATGGAAAGCTCATCATCTACTCCAAGCTTGTGAGAAGGGAGGCCTACACCAACAACTCTTGGCAAGGACTCTGAAGCACTCTCTTTGGAAAAGATTCTTTATGATGGTACATGAATATACCATCATCCAGGGGGAGGGCTAATGATAGCCGTTTTTCGGCTCTTTGTAATTGCCACAGTGAGTTACCTCACCCTACCAAAATCACCCAAACACTGTGGCTATCCCTACCATTTCACTGTACATAGGCGTGCGTGAGTCACGGGACTTTTCCCATATCTTCTTTAAAAACCCTCAATTAGCTACTCATTGGGCTAGTTGAGCCAAAAAAATAAAAAAAATAAAAAATATAAGTATATTATGGCCCATGCGTATGTAAATATTTCTTTGTATATAGGGCCTAAATAAAAGATTTTTTCATAATTATTTTGGTATTTATTTAAATATTTCTACCTAGGTGTGTGTTATTTATGCTCTGTACATTGCCTCACCATTACCACAATTTTTCTTACCATTTTTCATATTCTTTATTCCATATAGAAATATTTTCATGTAAGCTTCTCTTATATTTGGTGTAACTCCACCCCAACAAAAATCCAAAAAAACTAGTTTTATTTATGTGTATATTTTTTCACTATTGTGATTCCCTTCCTACATCTATTTTGTTTTTTTTTTCTAAAAAATTAGAACACCAAAAATATTTACCTTTTAATGGTAGCCTCATAATGAGAGAGATTTCTTTTGACCCCTTTATATTTTTTCCACTTATATTATTTATATTTGACATGTACATATTTTTTAGACCCCTCAATATTTGATTTTCTTAGTTGTACTATTCACTTAAATCATAATCTCAACAATATCTTCAATTATAGACCTACCAAATAAGGTCAAGGGTAGGTGGCATGCATACATGCACTATGGAGGGCTCACTCTTGGAGGTATTCAAAAGAATCATCCAAAGAAGGACCCCACAAGGACCTTGTGCAGTGGAAAAAAACGGTCGGTTTTGCTGAATTTTTAAAGTTCACTTGCTCTCCGAATTTGAAAAGGTGATACAATCAAAAGTTGTAGCTCGTGGGCTGAACTTTTGCCTCAAATTTTTTCATATGTTTTTGAGCTACGAGCTGTGAGCTATGATTTTATTAGTGGACCCCAGTTTTCCCATGCTATGCAGCCACACTCTCTCTTCCACTTTATCATTTTCCTCTTTTTCACACACTTCTCCACTCATCATCCCCACCTCTCTCACCACTCCTCTCTGCACCCTACTCACCTTCTCCTCAACCTTGAAGAATAAGAGAAACCATGGTGAACTCATACCTCCCACAAACAATTCCATTCCAAAATTAACCACCTAGTCTCATTTTTCCTCCTCCAATTTACCCATATCTATCAAAAAAACCACAAAATTCAGCCTCTTCTCTTAAAAGACAGCATCATGGTGGTTGATTACTCAGCTTCAATTACCTTGTCTCTCAAGGAAGGTCAAGAGTGGAGAAAAAATGTACCGTCAAAGCTAGTGGACCGTCAACAAGCGTCAAAATTGGCCCTACTCAAGACACTTGGAGCATCAACCTTGTAAGAAATCCACCTTTTCTTACCTCTTAAGAGTTTTTCTTCCTTATTTGTATCCTACATGGATACTCCCATTGTAAATATCCAATTCCATTTGTAAATTAATACTAACTCTACTAACACTAACCCACTATGAAAAGTCCTATCACCTCCATTTCTCTCCTCTCTCTTTCCCCACCAACTTCTTGATAATTCCAAGCAAAAGAAATTAGATAAATTGTTGAAAATCTAACCCAACCATGGTTAGAGGAGTAACCCTAGCCTTCAAAATTGCTATAAAAGGAGGGTGTAGCTAGCACAAAAGGGGGGAGCCATAAGCAAGAGCACTATGCTATAGCTTGAGAAGCCAAGCTCAACCTCTCTAGAAGGAGCTCTTGAGTGGAAGCTCATTGTCTTATGCATGTGCATGTGCTGTAATAGGAGATTAGCAAGGGAACTCTATGCCATTGTAAGAGAGAGAGTGATCACTCAATTGAGAGTAGGAAATCTATCATTTCTCCTACTAGTGTAAGCCCAACATTTACTGAATCAAGGAGGGTGGATTTAAACTAAGCTTGGATACTTTGTCTCTCTTCCCACGTGAAGTAATGGACAACAATGATGTGTAAGTGTCTTGGTGTTTTTTTTTGTTATGTTCTTGATAGCTTGTCTCTAGTGTTGTCATCAATTTAGCCATAAATCCCACATACTGTAAGAGGGCGACAGGGTGGAGAGGACTCCCCTGGCCTTAAGACAGTGAGTGGGGTGGCTTTTCTTGTGATGTGTTGTGGTGTAATTTACTCAAGCTATGTTGAACAAATACTAATATCACTTTGATTGGTCATGACAGATTTGTAAGAAGGTGTTAGTGCAACAAACACCCCCTCCCCCTTCTCTCTCTTTCTTACATATATAATTGTGTTTTCTTGATCATTGCCGATATGTTTCAAAGCAGCCCGAGCACTATCTCTCTCTCTCTCTCTCTCTCTCTCTCTCTCTCTCTCTCTCTCTCTCTCTCTCTCTCTCTCTCTCTCTCTCTCTCTCTCTCTCTCTCTCTCTCTACGCGTCCTAGTTCGCATCCAAAACTAGGTGGTGCCCCAAATTTGTGTAGGGTTAGGTTGCGGGTTTGTGTGTGTGTTTGTTGTTTTCCCAACCCCAACCCAATTGAGCAGCACGGGAGCCTTGAAGGGTGTCTAGAGGTTGCTCTTCTTGTTGCCCGCCCCGGACCGCCTCAAATTGGTGCCCCCACTGAGGACAGGCTTGTGTATGTTTTGTGAAGGCTCAACCTTTAGCATAATCAAGTAGCTTGCATGAATCACGAGAATTTGTATGATCCCTTCATTCCCATTGCAAGGCAAAAGGTACACATAATTGTTAGTACTAAGTTGCAATTTCAGCGAGTAATTCGTAGAATTTTAGGTCCTCTTAGGTTAGCCGAGATAAACACTTCGGTAAATCCTTTTATTTTGCCTCTCATTAGGTACGATATTAGCTTGGACATCTATATTTTTGTGTTATTTTAAGCATTAGGACATGCATAGGCCATGGATAATGGCCCAGGAATACAGGTTTTTCCCTTTCATTTTACTCCACACATTAGAATAAACGTTGCAATTAGTAGAAAGATCCATTTTCAACAACGTATGGTATTCATGTTTGGTGCCCAAAGAGTAGGAGAAATTCTCGCGTCACCAAACCCTGTCATTCTACCTCTTATTGATTATCATAGGTCATTTGATGTGAATATTTTTATTTTGTTGTAGAATAGATTGCAATTTAGAGAATATTATTGTGTAAATATTTTAAAGAAAGAAAAAAACAAAAACGCGTCACTTTGAAATCAATTCAATGGAGAGCCAACGCCAAATGTCTGGATATCCTCTTTTCTTTGAAGAGCCTGGAGAGGATGCAGAATTATTTCTAGCGAATTTCAAGATGTCTTGCCGTATCAAGAGGATAGTAACTGATCAAGAACGTGTAGAAATGTTTGAGGTGGTCCTTAGGAAAGATGCTAGTACTTGGTTTGACTCTTTGCCTGAGGAAGTTAAGGGGAATTACACAGAAGTTTTGAATCGTTTTAAGAGATACTTCTTTGATCCCCAAAACACTCAAAAACTATGGCAAGACATTGTTTCTCATAAGCAAAAAGACTTAGATGACTACTACTTGTACAAGCAAGAGTTTCTACGTCTTTGGGCTCTATGGATACGAAATGTTGCTAACCCTGGTGATGGTGCAGAATTTCTAAAGAAGGAGAGGTTCAGAGCCGGACTCTTTCCTGACCTTAAGGTAAAAGTTGAGGCGGGTGCACCTGCTAGCTTTGATGCAGCTGAAACTAGGGCTGCTGAGAAATATAGAAAACTCAAGTGCTTAAGGGAAGAGGTTCCAATAGAAGGTCTTAGACCCAAAGTTAAGTCACAAGCATCAACATTGAGGGAGCTTCCTGAGGTAACGGCGGAAGTAATTGAGAAATTAAACGAATCTTTAAGCAGCCTGTCAATTCACCTTGCACAAGCTGTAGGTCCAAAGGGACAAGCAAAGAAGTCTGAAGAGCGAGATCCACGACCTAGGAGAGTCTTGCAATATTGGAATTGCGGAGAGTCTGGACATGGGATGTATAATTGTCCTTGGCCCCGTGGGGAGCCAGGGAGACCTAACTTGAATTACCCAGTGATGAATGCAGGTGAAGGAATTGGTCAACAACCAAGGCTTCTACAAAGACCAAATGGACCAAGACCACCTCCACAAGGGGTAGAAGGAGTTCCACCTTTGCCAGATCCAAATGTGCATGTGGTAGAGGTGACAAACTCAAATGAGGTTGACATGGAAGCAAATGGCATTAAGCGTGGCCGAGGAAAAGGTAAAGAGAAAGAGAGGGTGTCCCATCACAGAGTGACCATGGACAAGGCAAGAAGGCAAAGGAGACCAAGGAAGCTAAGAGGACTCGACGTCGTATCAATCTCCAAGACTTCCCTCTTGGACATGGTATGGCTCCATACAACCTGTTGGAAGACATGCGAGGTAAGGGTCCTGATATCTCATGGCCTCAGTTTCTTGCATTATGCCCACAAGTTAGGAGGGATTTAACAAAGGCAGTTAGCACTAGGAGAAAGGTAAAAGAGAGTTTTCCTGTTGTAAAAATTTCACATGCTAAAATGAACGAGGATATTACACCTGTGCTAGATTGTTACATAAAAGGAAGATTGGTTAGGAAAGGTCTAGTGGATGGGGGTGCACAAATTTGCATCATGACAGAAGGGCTCATGCAAAGACTAGGCATGCACATCCATGAGACACCTAAAATCAAAGTGAAAATGGCAAACAATAGCAAGGCTAGGTGCGTAGGCATTTGTAAAAATGTTTTTGTGGAGGCCTTTGGCATTAAGAAGGCAGTGGATTTCTATGTCATGTCTACCAAGGGAAATGGTTACCCATTTATCCTAGGAAGACCATGGCTAATGAAAATGCGAGCTTTGCAGGATTGGGAGAGTGGGAAATTAATTTGCAGGAATGACAATCATAAGAAGGTTGTCTTTGACATGAAGGAGCAACGCCAAGAGGAGCTCCATGAAGAATCATCTCAAAGTGAGACGGAAGAAGGTTGGACCGATAGCACTTCAGAAGAAGAAAGTAGCGGCAGCATTACTGAAGAGGAGTCTTCCATCGAAGTCATGGGGGTAAGGTTTAAGCCAAGCAACCAAGAGACCTCTTGTCAAGGCTTGGAGGAGGTAGGTCCTCAAGAGAACGAAGGTGCTCAAGATGAAGGGATGCTGGAAGGTATTCTATCAACAACACTTACAAAGGATGAAAGAGAGGAGTTCAAATGTGTGCTAAGGAAATTTCCTAGGATTTTTGCTAAAGACTACACCGATATGCGTGGAGTAGATGCTGTTCAACACAAAATTGAGTTGAAGCCAGAGGCCACACCTAAGGCTCAGAAGCTACGAAGGCTAGGAGTCATCAAGGAGCAGGCTTTACTCAAGGAGGTAAGAAAGCTTCTAGCAGCAGGTTTCATTTATCCAGTGGAGAATTCAGAGTGGGTCTCTCCCGTTGTTGTCACTCCTAAGAAAAACGAAAAGTGGAGGGTGTGTGTGGATTACCGTCCACTCAATGAGGCAACAAAAAGATATCACTTTCCCCTCCCATTTCAGGATGAGATACTAAATGAGGTAGCTGGTCATGAGAAGTACACTGTGTGTGATGGCTACTCATGCTACTTTCAAATAGGTATCGCATTGGAAGATCAATTGAAAACAACCTTTATCACTCCTTGGGGTTGTTATGCTTTTAGAGTCATGCCATTTGGTCTGACAAATGCTCCTGCAACTTTCCAACGCTTCATGAACATGGTGTTTCAAGCATTCTTTGGAAAGTCCATTAGGGTTTTTATTGATGATTTTTGCATTTATAGCTCAAAATCATTGCATCTACAAAGGGTAGAAGAAGGTTTAAAGAAGCTCTATGACATGGGAGGTCAACTCAACCCCGACAAGTGCCATATAGGTGAGGATGAAGTGATCTTGCTTGGTCACAAGGTTTCCTATAAAGGCATTGAGGTGGATCCTTCAAAGGCAAAGGCTCTTATTGAGCTCCCATCACCCAAGAATCTCAAAGAGGTCATCTCATTCATTCAAAAGGTGAAGTATATGTCACGCTTCATTCACTTAGCCTCGGAGTTACTTCACCCTTTGCAAAAGTTGACACAACAAGTAGAATTTGCATGGTCTGATGATCTTGAAGAGTATTTTTGTAATATTAAAGTCATTTTGTCAGAGCTACCAACACTCATGCCTCCTTGTTGGGAGTACACATTCTTTGTTAGCTCTAGTGTTGGAAAGGAAACGATTGGTGCAGTTTTATTACAACAAGATCCCCACAGTACAAGGATGCGACCCATCTACTTTGCTAGTAGGGTCATGAATGCTTTGGAGAGAGACTACACAGAAGCAGAACTCATGATGCTTTCTCTCATGTTTGCGGTGAGAAAGTTTAGATCCTACCTGCTACCAAAACCTTTTGTAATTCTCACTGCAGAAAATTTGTTTCCTTGGGTGTCATCTCAAATGAATCTTAGTACTAGGATCTCAAAGTGTATTATGGAGTTTCAAGAGTTTCAATACTCTTTCAAGGTAGAAGATAGTGTGCGTGCACAATTGGCAGGGATTCTCACTTATAGGGTGCATGAAAAGGAGATTAAGGTGCCTGAAGTAAAGACCCTACCATTGCCACCACCAAAAAGTATTCCTAATGCTTTTACCTTGTTCTTTGATGGAGCTTTTCGTCGAGCCACAGGAAAAGCAGGGGGAGGGCTAGTGTTGCTCAACCCAAGTGGAGAGGCGGTCATGAAAGAGAAGTTCAATCTACCAAGTTTAGCTAGCAACAATGAAGCAGAATATGACACACTACTTCATGGTTTAAAAATATGCATTGGCCATGGTATACAACGTCTCATGGTAAAAGGGGATGCACTTCTCATTGTGAAGCAGATTGTAGGCATTTGGGCATGCAAAAATGAAAGACTAAGGGCTAAAGTTCATACCATCCGTAGGCTATTTAATCAATTTGAGGAGGTGCAATTATATCATATTCCTAGAAACAAAATGAAGATGCTGATTTACTTGCACAACAAGTAGTTACATGCGTTGAGAAAGAAGTGCAGGTCATCATGGTGGCAGCAACTATCAAGCAACCGAGATACCAAGGATTGGAGTCATTGACTCCCATTATTAGCTACATTTTGGAGGGCGAGTTTCCACAAGACTTCACGAAGGCTCAGAAGAGGAGACTCATGAAGAAGGCAAGCGCATATCTCTTCCTAGAAGGCTCCCTCTATCAAAGAGGGAGGGATCAAGTATGCAGAAGAGTACCAGCTATTGAGGAAATTCCAGCCATTCTAAAAGGTTTGCATGAAGAAGCATGTGGTGGTCATTTTGCCCAAGAATTAACTGTGAAGAAGATTTTGCTTGCAGGGTATATTTGGCCAAGTCTGCATGTGGATGTCCAACATTGATGTAAAAGTTGTCACAATTGTCAGGTAAATGGGAATAGAAGATTGGTTTATGGTCCAAGGAAAATCGTGCTTGCAAATGGACCCTTTGAAAAGTGGGGCATTGATGCTATGGGTCCTCTGAAGGACTCTGAAGCATGCTGTGTCAAGGACTCTGAAGCACTCTCTTTGGAAAAGATTCTTTCTGATGGTACATGAATATACGATCATCCAGGGGGAGGGCTAATGATAGCCGTTTTTCGGCTCTTTGTAATTGCCACAGTGAGTTACCTCACCCTACCAAAATCACCCAAACACTGTGGCTATCCCTACTATTTCACTGTACATAGGCGTGCATGAGTCACGGGACTTTTCCCATATCTTCTTAAAAAACCCTCAATTAGCTACTCATTGGGCTAGTTGAGCCAAAAAAATAAAAAATATAAAAAATATAAGTATATTATGGCCCATGCGTATGTAAATATTTCTTTGTATATAGGGCCTAAATAAAAGATTTTGTCATAATTATTTTGGTATTTATTTAAATATTTCTACCTAGGTGTGTGTTATTTATGCTCTGTACATTGCCTCACCATTACCACAATTTTTCTTACCATTTTTCATATTCTTTATTCCATATAGAAATATTTTCATGTAAGCTTCTCTTATATTTGGTGTAACTCCACCCCAACAAAAATCCAAAAAAACTAGTTTTATTTATGTGTATATTTTTTCACTATTGTGATTCCCTTCCTACATCTATTTTGTTTTTTTTTTCTAAAAAATTAGAACACCAAAAATATTTATCTTTTTATGGTAGCCTCATAATGAGAGAGATTTCTTTTGACCCCTTTATATTTTTTCCACTTATATTATTTATATTTGACATGTACATATTTTTTAGACCCCTCAATATTTGATTTTCTTAGTTGTACTATTCACTTAAATCATAATCTCAACAATATCTTCAATTATAGACCTACCAAATAAGGTCAAGGGTAGGTGGCATGCATACATGCACTATGGAGGGCTCACTCTTGGAGGTATTCAAAAGAATCATCCAAAGAAGGACCCCACAAGGACCTTGTGCAGTGGAAAAAAACGGTCGGTTTTGCTGAATTTTTAAAGTTCACTTGCTCTCCGAATTTGAAAAGGTGATACAATCAAAAGTTGTAGCTCGTGGGCTGAACTTTTGCCTCAAATTTTTTCATATGTTTTTGAGCTACGAGCTGTGAGCTATGATTTTATTAGTGGACCCCAGTTTTCCCATGCTATGCAGCCACACTCTCTCTTCCACTTTATCATTTTCCTCTTTCACACACACTTCTCCACTCATCATCCCCACCTCTCTCACCACTCCTCTCTGCACCCTACTCACCTTCTCCTCAACCTTGAAGAATAAGAGAAACCATGGTGAACTCATACCTCCCACAAACAATTCCATTTCAAAATTAACCACCTAGTCTCATTTTTCCTCCTCCAATTTACCCATATCTATCAAAAAAACCACAAAATTCAGCCTCTTCTCTTAAAAGACAGCATCATGGTGATTGATTACTCAGCTTCAATTACCTTGTCTCTCAAGGAAGGTCAAGAGTGGAGAAAAAATGTACCGTCAAAGCTAGTGGACCGTCAACAAGCGTCAAAATTGGCCCTACTCAAGACACTTGGAGCATCAACCTTGTAAGAAATCCACCTTTTCTTACCTCTTAAGAGTTTTTCTTCCTTATTTGTATCCTACATGGATACTCCCATTGTAAATATCCAATTCCATTTGTAAATTAATACTAACTCTACTAACACTAACCCACTATGAAAAGTCCTATCACCTCCATTTCTCTCCTCTCTCTTTCCCCACCAACTTCTTGATAATTCCAAGCAAAAGAAATTAGATAAATTGCTGAAAATCTAACCCAACCATGGTTAGAGGAGTAACCCTAGCCTTCAAAATTGCTATAAAAGGAGGGTGTAGCTAGCACAAAAGGGGGGAGCCATAAGCAAGAGCACTATTCTATAGCTTGAGAAGCCAAGCTCAACCTCTCTAGAAGGAGCTCTTGAGTGGAAGCTCATTGTCTTATGCATGTGCATGTGCTGTAATAGGAGATTAGCAAGGGAACTCTATGCCATTGTAAGAGAGAGAGTGATCACTCAATTGAGAGTAGGAAATCTATCATTTCTCCTACTAGTGTAAGCCCAACATTTACTGAATCAAGGAGGGTGGATTTAAACTAAGCTTGGATACTTTGTCTCTCTTCCCACGTGAAGTAATGGACAACAATGATGTGTAAGTGTCTTGGTGTTTTTTTTTGTTATGTTCTTGATAGCTTGTCTCTAGTGTTGTCATCAATTTAGCCATAAATCCCACATACTGTAAGAGGGCGACAGGGTGGAGAGGACTCCCCTGGCCTTAAGACAGTGAGTGGGGTGGCTTTTCTTGTGATGTGTTGTGGTGTAATTTACTCAAGCTATGTTGAACAAATACTAATATCACTTTGATTGGTCATGACAGATTTGTAAGAAGGTGTTAGTGCAACAAACACCCCCTCCCCCTTCTCTCTCTTTCTTACATATATAATTGTGTTTTCTTGATCATTGCCGATATGTTTCAAAGCAGCCCGAGCACTATCTCTCTCTCTCTCTCTCTCTCTCTCTCTCTCTCTCTCTCTCTCTCTCTCTCTCTCTCTCTCTCTCTCTCTCTCTCTCTCTCTCTCTCTCTACGCGTCCTAGTTCGCATCCAAAACTAGGTGGTGCCCCAAATTTGTGTAGGGTTAGGTTGCGGGTTTGTGTGTGTGTTTGTTGTTTTCCCAACCCCAACCCAATTGAGCAGCACGGGAGCCTTGAAGGGTGTCTAGAGGTTGCTCTTCTTGTTGCCCGCCCCGGACCGCCTCAGTATCATATGTCAGGCGGTGAATAAGGGAAACTAACTTGGAAACATGATTGAAAACGATAAACACTCCACATGATAGGAGGTATTTCTTTATTTGTGTTAATCAAGCAAAGTGACTCTCAAAATCCGCATACAACTGACATTATGGCCTCTTAATCATAAGCCCTGATGCAAAATCCATTGTACAAATAACTTGTTGATTTTTTTTGGGTAAAGAACTACTCGACGCATCAACTTGCAAAATCTTCCATATTAGCAGAGTACGTACAATGCCATGTGATCAGCGTCGCTACAGCCCCTGATTTTGGAGAAATTAGCAGAGGATTCTTTGGCATGATCTGCGGGTTTGTACACTTGGCTCCTATGTGTGCATGCCTCTATTGCCACCTCCTGAGTTCTTCATATTCCCTTCAAGAAGACTGCTCTTTGTTACACCTGCGAAAACAAAACCCAAGAAAGCATATCAACTGATATCCCTTCATGCAATGTTCAATCATCAGTCGAATGACATACATGCATTAGTTCCACAAAGAAAGAATGTTGGTAGACAACCATCCCTTAACTCATGTAGACCTTTGTTTCATAAGACATCCTATTTTGTATCATATCACACCAACGCAACAATTTATACGCACACACACTCACAATAGGTACACCACAAAAGATAGAGTAGAGTTTGACACATCAATTAAGTAATGGTTTGTGTTGATGTATGCTCATATGTGTGTGCGTGTGGTGTGTGTTGTGTTGGGGAGCATGTATTAGTACCTAGTTCTACACCCACTATTGGGCACTGACGACGTTAGTGGGGATGTCGTGGTATTTAGTCAATACTATGCATGATGGAGCTGATGGTTATATTGTCTTGTGGGTGACTATCATAGGTCTATACCTTGCACTTTCCTTCAAGGGTGAATCTAGGCTTATCCTGGATTCATCTAGGTATATTTTTTAGTCGTATAGAGAACATGCAGACTTCACATTGTGAAGTTTTCATCCGAGTTACGACCAGTTGATATTGTGCTAATTCTTTCTATCTTTTGTGGTGCGTATGCCCTATCAACTACCTCATTTGTGCTAATTTTTTTGATTTCATGCTTCTTTTATGCTAGGCTTCATTATGGATGAGTCTACCCTTGATCTCCGGAGACATGACAGAAACTTAGTACGTTGAACTTTGTGTTGATGTATGCTCATGTGTGTGTGCGTGTGGTGTGCGTTGTGTTGGGGAGCATGTGTTAGTACCTAGTTCTACACCCACTATTGGGCACTGACGACGTCAGTGGGGATGTCGTGGTATTTAGTCAATACTATGCATGATGGAGCTAATGGTTATATTGTCTTGTGGGTGACTACCATAGGTATAGACCTTGCACTTTCCTTCAAGGGTGAATCTGGGCTTATCCTGGATTCATCTAGGTATATATAAGTGACGGTTTGTGCCAGGTGCATTGGTGCATTTGACACGTCACTCTAGTGTTGGTTTGCTCCAAGAGAAAGTGGTTAAATGTCTCTTTCACAGTGTTAAGAGTTTCCTGTTTAGATCTCGTAAGAGGGCTTCTTTGTGGTTGTGCCCAGTCTTGTGAGGCTCTACTAGTGGTTTGAGAGCATGTGAAGGACTGATTGGGCTGCATATCTTCAGCAAGAGTGCCACTTGTGGTTGCCTTTTCATTGTGGAGACCTACTTCAAGTTTGTGTTTTTCAATTGGGAGGGGATAGATGGTGCTTTGCCTCAATTTCATTGTGAAGAACCCTTAAGAATGTGTGTGTTTTGGCTAGTAGATGGTGGACGAGTGTTGCTTTTAAACAACGAGTTGGACAAGATATGGGCCGTGTTTTGAAGGCAAGAGGAGACTTGTGTGCAACGGTTTGTGAGTGGTACCTTTGCAGATTTTCAGCCAGCCATCTAGAGTGTTTTGTGCCTAGAAGGGGTTGACTATGGATCAATGTTATCCAGTGTATATGCCTTATAGAGGAGCTTGGAGATCCCTTTCCGCCTTGCAACCTTTCTGGGTTTGCATTTGCCTACTATGAATATTGTCACAAACGGGAGCGCACTCGAATAATCAACAAGCTGAAAATGAATAAAATTTCAACTCAAAAGAGATCAGGGAGAAGATTGACATAGTATTTAGGACCAGAAGATGGGCTCCCCTCCCCCCAGAAAAAAGAGAATCTTTACTAGGGAGAATCTTTTTACAAGCACAAGAACCGGAGTGACCCCTCCGTTCTAGATCATAAGACTCGATGGTCAATTCCTTCCCTTGTGGGAAATTCTTGAGAGTCGAGTTCTCAATTCTGTTTCCATTTGTTCCCACAACGTGAAGCCCTATAGACCGTTCCCAATTCCGTTCCTAGAATGCGTGAGCATAGTCAGAGGCTTCTTTGCTCCTTTTCTATGATGGAGTACCTGCAAAACAACTCTTATCGCAGATTCACAATCGGTACCTGTTGCTCTGAGTGTGGGAAAACAAACTCCGAGTATTGGCTTAAACTTTTCAACTGAAATTTGAAGATGGCAAAGGGTATCGAACCCCAGGTTCGTGGCTCACTAAATAGTCATTGTTTCTCACGACGAGGAAACAATTGTGGTGTTTTTCAACAGTACGCACTCGTGCAGCAGATTTTTCGTACGTTCCTCGGTAACCCCAAAACATTCAATATTTACACACACATGCTTACATTGCTTCTATCTTTGGATCTTTTGGTTTCACTCTGTAAAGAGATGGGCTTCAATCATTTGCATTCGTATTGTCAGATTTGTACAATCAAGTGAAAATTTGTATTGTAAGATTGGATATGGCCAAGTAAAGAAGACAATGGGCTGATCTTGTATAGTTAGTGTGTGTTTGAGAAAGGTTTGCCTCGGCTTAGCCTTGAGCAGGCTGAAAATCAAGATTAGCCAATCGCAAAAATCCTGGAAATTTCTACAAGCATTTCTGATTTGCATCTTTATATGCAGGAAACCGGGCCTCTTAGGAATAAAGACTTTCCTAAACACCGGGTATAGTACAAAGATCAAGTCTATACAAAAGTAATCGGTTGGTACCATATGCCAGGCGGTGAATAAGTGAAACTAACTTGGAAACATGATTGAAAACGATAAACACTCCACACGACAGGAGGTATTTCTTTATTTTTGTTAATCAAACAAAGTGACAAGTCCCTTTACTCAAACGTAACACTCTAAAAATCGCATACAACTGACATTATGGCCTCTTATTCATAAGCCCTGATGTAAAAGCCATTGTAAAACTAACTGGTTGATCTTTTTGGGGTAAAAAACTACAGGAAGCATGAGCTTGCAAAATATTCCATATCAGCAAAGTAAGTACAAGGCCATGTTATTAGCGTCCCTACAGCCCCTGATTTTGGAGAAATTAGCAGAGGATTCTCTGGCACGATCTGCAGGTTTGTACACTTGGCTCCTACGTGTGCAGGCCTACGATTTCCACCCTCTGTAGTTCTTCATATTCCCTTCTTCAAGAAGATTGCCCTTTATTACACTTGTGAAAACAAAACCCAAGAAAGCATATCAATTGATACTACTTCATGCAATGTTCAATCAGTAGTCGATGACATACATGCATTAGTTCCACAAAGAAAGAATGATGTAGACAACCATCCCTTAACCTCATAAGACATCCTATTTTGTATCATTTCACACCTAGCACACAGATATACATATGATGTTCCTACAGAAAGTACCAAAAGGACTCCAAAGTACCCAAAAATATTGATTTTTCAAGAAGTACCAAATGAAACTACTTGTGGTCAAACCAAGGTACTTAAAAGCACCTGATATGTACATCTCAATACATAGATATAAATATTATGTTCCAACAAAAATCACCAAATGTAAAGTACCAAATGTTCCTACAGGAAGTACCAAATGCTCCTACAAGGTGTACCAAATGTACATAAGAAATATTTAGGATGTACCAAAGGACACTTGAACAACTAGATATATACCAAAAGTACCAAAACAGTTTAAATAGTACCCAAGTTTGTTCATGACATTGTACAAAAAAGTATGAGATATAAACCAGGATAAGTAGAAAAAGTTCATATCAAGAATATGGCACTACATAAAAGTGCATGCAACTACATGCAATAATATGTCACTACATACAAGCACAATTAGAGAAAAATAACCTGAAGAACAAGAGGTACCATATGTAAAAATACCTGTTCAATTTCCATTTCTAGAGCAAGATTCTTCATCTTTGTAGTGCCTTCAAGTCAACGTAGCATGCATTTTGACGCATTTATATCAGCTTCCACATCTTTTATCTCATCAATGTCACAAGCAACTTGCGGATGTAGTTCATCGAGGCATTGCTCCAACAAAAGAATATCCTCCTTAATTTTCTTGGTGACAGCATTTGAGCCTTCAAACCTCAGTAAACCCTCTTTCTTTTGTTGGATACTTGTCCTCAACTCAGATAACCTTTTCAACTTCTATGTAGAGCTTGTCAAAACTCCGCGAACAATGGCATCCAGATCAGAAATGTAATCTAATGCCACTATTTCAAATTGCAAAACTTTGTCCTCTTCAATATTACACATATTTTTGGCACCATGTGTGTACTACCTTTTCTTGTTGGACCCTAATATCCCACCATGAAATGCTCCATTAGCCCTCTTCCAATTTTCCACCTTCCTCTCCAATCCTCCAGGTTTACTACTACACATGCTCAACACACTCCCCCCAAACCTTGCCCATGCAATTTTATGTCTTGCTGGGTCATTTTTAGCAGTATGGAACTTCTCAAAACCATAGCATCTAGAAAACTTAGTTGTAATCTCCCCACATGATTGGGGACCCTGGTACACCTTATGAAAAAGAAGTCTGCAATATCAATGAAAGAAGGTTGCAAATGGTGAAGGTAGACCTTGCATTCGTCTAATACCAATGTTAGAAAACAGTAAGCCACTAATCGTATGGTAGATCATAGTTAGATAAGTCCTTAGCAACCTTTCCTTCTAGACTCAAACCATACTCCTCATGTAATTCTTATGCAGTATAGCAGAATTTGTTGAGTATTGGGTACTCATCCATTCTATTTTACCCTAAAATATAGCAAGAGGAAACAATTAGACATGCCACTATAGTACTTAACATGCAACCATATTCATGCAACCACCATGCAGATAATGTCTTACAATACCTTAATTATTATGCAACCAAACCAAATGGTACATTGCCAACCATGTAAGTAACAGTTTTTACCCCTGTTCTTTGTTGTGGATCTATTCACTTGTGCAACAGAGGATTTTCCCATGCTCTCTGTCATCTCTGATTGATCAATGTTCTCCCTCTCTTTGGGGGTTGTAGTACCACTGTTGCTGCGACGCTCGTTCTTGCTGGTATGAGGCTCATTGCGGCTGCTACTAGGAGTTTTGAATGAACTCCCCTTCATCCTAAACTAATTCTCTTCAGAAGATTTGGGTGTAGCTCTAGGTGCGCATTTGCGGGCTGGTGTCCTCATGTTGGCAGAGGGCAATGGATCAAGTAAAGGTCACAAGGGGAGCTATGGCAAAGGTGTTTGTGAACAACCTGCAGAGTGCTCTCGCACGGGGTAGGGAGAGAGAGATTTCAAAGTGCTCTCGTGCGCGGTAGGGAGAGAGAGAGAGTTCAAATCAGTCCCAAATGTGTGACCACTATCATGTCCTATACCTTGCTAAACCATGATTGCACTCGGTCTTATAATATTTGAATTGTACCTTTTAAAATGTAACCTTTAAAAAGTCCAAATGCAAGTTCCCTCCTCCAAGAACCCTACAACTACCAAAGTGGCAAACAACCAAATGGGTACAATTTTTGTACCACCAAACCATGCTTTCAGCCCTATATAAGGAGGGTTAGAGGTCACTATCAAGACACACGCCATCATCATCACACTACCACTTTGAGAGAGAGACATCACCAAATAACACACCACGGCAACGACACGATGCATGGCATGAGACATGAGAGAGGGAGCATGGAAACATAATGGGATACATGACCACACACGCCACATGTACTCCTACAGAAGCCGTGCACTAGGGTAGTAGGAAAGCACTCGAAGGCACCATAAGCACTCTAGTATTAAGAGATTTTCGAGGTCATTTGGAGGGCCTTCTAAGAAATTCTATTTCTCTCTCTCTCTCTCTCGAAAATGTTCTTAAAATGCACTTGCACTGATCAAGTACATCCAAAAGGACAACTAGACACTTTGAAAAGTGAATCTAACTTTTTAACGATCCTTTCACTTTTCATTAAATGTGTTTGTCATTTCCATGAGGTACGTGCCGCTCATTCAATATGGCTTGCGTCATCACTGAAATGAAAAAAATCACAGAACTATTGGCTAGTGTTAGAAGTTGAAGAATTCATTCGGAACTCCTAAAAAACAAATGTTTACTTGCCCTTTTCTAACACCTGGAGAGGGAGAAAAGGCCAAAAAATCCCTATAAAGAGGGTTTTTACACTATGACGTGCGAGGGACACAATTGGAATGCCCCTCACACATCGTAGTGTAAAACCCCTTTATAGGAGTTTTTTGTCATTTTCTCTCGTCAAAAATAGGCAAGTAGCTAAGAGTTTTGTAAACTTTTTGCATTTAAGTGATGACGAAAGCCATATTGAATGAGCGGCACCTACCTTATGGAAAAGACACATGCATTTAATGAAAAGGTGATCACTTTCAAGGACCATTGGTTCATTGAATAAGTAGGTGACACCTTTTTCATATTTTTGTTAATAGCTACCTACTTTTCTACGTAACATTGACACTTCTCTCATTGGAGGAGCTCTTTTTTCTCTCTCTTCAAAAATGCCCTCCAAGAGACCTCCAAAAATTCATAATGGGGCAACGGGTGATAACTCCATTCTACTATTGGGCACTCTTAGCACTTATCATCGCTCACGATGCTTCCGACGTTCCCATTGTCATGATGTTTCCTATACTAATCTTGCCACTAATCAAATTATCTACTAACTCTGGATATTTCCATGCACCATATGGCAGTCTGCATTCCATCATGTACACCTCGCATTATGAGCTCTCTCTCTCTCTCTCTCTCTCTCTCTCTCTCTCTCTCTCTCTCTCTCTCTCTCTCTCTCTCTCTCTCTCTCTCTCTCTCTCTCTCTCTCTCTCTCGATCTCCATTTTGAGGATATGTTCGCTGGTGTTTTTGCATGTCACCCTGTCTGGGTTTTGTCAAGTGACATAGACCACTCGCATGTTCATGCATATCACTGTGTTGAGTGTGCTTCTCCTACTCCATGTCTCATAAGTGTTTTTTCATTGGCTTAGCTAGTCAGTGTCATTTCTATAGTCTTGGTTGTCTATGTCTACCTCCTAGCCGCATCCCAAGCTAGGTGGTCCCCCTAGTGTGTATCTCTCATGATGATGCCATTGTGCATAGTCTTGCTATAGAGGCCACTCGGTCTGTTTTGCTCCTTTGCTTCTCACTAATAGCGAGATAGATGCATTGAAATCAAAGTTGCACAAGAATTTTGATATGAAGAATTTAGGAGCCAATCACTTTCTTGGTATGAGGATTGTCAAAGATATGAGCAAGAAAATGTTTTACTTCTCATATTGAGTACATTTCAAAGGTACTTCAACGTTTTAATATGGAGAGGGGGAAGGTATCCTTACCAAAACTTAGCCAACTTTATTGTTCTAAAGCAGAGGAGAAAAAGGTTGACATGACCAAGGTTCCTTATGCATCGGCTATTGGTAGCTTGATGTATGCCATGATTGCTAGACATCCATATGTTGCATTTGCAATGGCAGTAGATACAGGTATAATCTTGGTAGAAGCATTGGGAGGCAGTGAAAGGAATGATGAGTTATTTGAGTGGTACAAAGAACAAATGCTTATGGTTTAGAAACAGGGAGGTATGTGTAAAAGGATACACAAATACTGATTATGTAGGGAATGTGGACAATACAAGGTCCACTAGTGGCTATGTTTTAACATTTGCTGGGGATGCAATATTCATGGAGATCTTGTTTGCAAAATTATAGTGCTCAATCAACCACTATTGCAAAATTTCATTGCTCAATCAACCACTAAAGCACAATATGTGGCCGCCTCTAAATCTTGCAAAGAAACTATTTGGGTTGCTCGTCTAGTGGGAGATTTGGGCGTTAATGTTGAGATTCTGATATTGCATTGTGACAATCAAAGTGCTATTCAACTAGCACAAAATCTTGTGCTTCATGCGAAGCCTAACGCACATTGAGATCAATTATCATTTCATTCAAGAGATTCTTGAGGAGAAGTGCATCGAGCTTATCAATGTCCACACATTTGAAAACCTTGATGACCTTCTCACAAAGGGTTCACCTCCTAAGTGTTTTGCATACTTCCATTGATGGGTAGTGGGTAGAGCCATCATACTCTACATTTGAAAACCTTGTCAAATGTGCACACATTTGACAACCTTGCTGAAGTGCATCGAGCTTATCAATGTCCACACATTTGAAAACCTTGCTGACCTTCTCACGAAGGGTTCACCTCCTAAGTGTTTTGCATACTACCATGACTTGATGGGCATTGGGTAGAGCCATCATACTCTACTTACCCCTTTCTTATCTTATTGGCATATTGGCCTTTAAGTGGGAGGTTATTAGAAACATAGGGCCAATACCATCATAGACTAACCGCTCACTAACCCTAATCTCATTCTTTGTTATTGATAATATAGAACAATAAGGAGCTCCCACACAGTGTAAGAAGAAACTCCACCAAAACCTCTCTCTCTCTCTCTATCTCTCTCTCTCTCTCTCTCTCTCTAATCTCTCCCCCCTTGCAACCCTTCCGCACTGAGCACTCATCAACAAAACACCCTCATAACGGTAAGTAGGAAAAAAACTTTTTTTGAGCATTGATGCTTATTAACTTTGCAATAAGAAAAATAAACAATTTGGCAGATTTCTTTCTTTTTTGTTCTACACCATTTACTTTGTTTGCAATGAAGAAGTCTTCCTTTTGGTTTCTTTATGTTAGTTTTATGTGGCACTTTAGACTCACATTGTGCTTCACATTCCTTCTCCAGTATTTTTTTCTCCAAGTCACCTCCCACCTCCTTTTCACCTTCCTACTCAATATCTACCACTTCCTTAACATCCTAGAACTATACTTCAATGCAATTCTTGGCCTTTACATTTTCTTCTTTTGGTCAAATATAATTGCCAGGCTAAAGACTTGGAATCACAAAAGCATAAGGATGCTTCCTCACCTTACTTACCATTGAATTCTACCAAGATGACATTAAGAGTGACCTGTCTACGGGAGAGAGATACCAAACTAGCATTGATAGCTACCAACCTAGCCCTAGAGATGTTACCATTGCTAGCATTGAGAGTGACTTGTCTACCAAAGAGAGATAACAAACTAGCATTGATAGCTATTAATCTAGCCCTAGAGATGTTACCATTGCTAGCATTGAGAGCTATAGAGTGAAGGCATGATTAGTGGTACCACTTTTTAGTGGTACCATCAATTTCCCCAAGAGGGAGGGAAATCAATAGGTTTAAAAATTTAGATGAAAGTAAGGGTACGTGAATTTGGGAAATTTTTAGTAGTACAATAATGTGAGGAGTAATGACACCCGGATTCGGCTTAGATTTTCAAAGCTGCATGCAAATGATGTGTCCCCACCTCGGCGCTCATCCCGTCGAACACTAGTTGACTCGATGTCTCATGCTCAAGCTTTCCCATTACATAAGCAATAAGCGCCATGACTATTGTTTGGGGTTTCTCCTTCTCCATTGCTCAATTAACTCTCTCTCTCTCTCTCTCTCTCTCTCTCTCTCTCTCATGCACATAGTATTATTGGTGCCCTCGCCTACTTGTTGTCAGCTTGGCCCTGTTGCCATTGCATGCATTGTTCCGGCCACTACAAAAGGAGATACACCCCAGAAGTCCACATCCTCCAAGCGAGGCAAGAGGGGAGAGGAGAAGATGGAGACCCCCCACCCCCCTTGCAGAACAGGACACGATAGATGTGTCTTCTCAAACAAAGTCCATGTATGTTTGGCATGGTTTAAGATTTACGGTTAATCATAGGAGTCGGATGCAGAATCTTACACTTTGTTCTCAACAATGTTGTGTAGGTGAAACAAGAGATCTAAGCTCTACAGGTAAAGAGGACAAAAATTGCTTTGACATTCCTAGAAGGGCAATACAAGTGCTTATTTCAAGTGCTTGCAAATGCTTAAGAAGGCTTTAAAGTGCTTCCAAGTAGTTCAAGTAGTTCAAGGTGATTCAAGTTTATTATAAGTACTTAAAGACGCTTCAAAGTTCTTGCATGTGGCTAAGAAGCTCTCGTGAATGCTTTAAATTGGTTTCAAAGTACCTAAAAGTGCTTCCGAGTGTCTTAAAAAAAGCTTTTGAGTGCTATAAAAAACTTTGAACACTTTTAAATTCTGCAAAGTACATTGAAGTACTCCAAACGTTTCAACTGGCTCCCTTCAATATTAGTAGGAATCTTCTTGGATTCCTCCTCAGCCGCAGTTCAACTAGCTCCCTTCAATTTATATTAGTAGAAATCTTCTTAGATTCCTCCTCAGTCTCGTCTCCAATCTAGAGCGCTCCTTGCATGTCAACAAGACAGGCGACCAAGATTGAAGTCGCATGCAGTGGAGATCCATCCAAGCTAAGACGGTGTAGGCCACAAGTGCAAGCGCGCTCATCTGTTGAAAGGTCGCGCACATGGAGAGTGAAATAAACCGCATGGCATAAATAAGGTATTTGGTAGGAATCTTTCCACCGTTGATTCTAATCCTTGAAAGTAGAATTCATGCACATCATAGTTAGACGCAACAACATGTTCAAAGCAATATTTGAGAGAGAGAGAGAGAGAGAGAGAGAGAGAGAGAGATTCTTGGAGTGAGAGTCGTGCAATGTGGCACAACAGGATGCTTGCTAGTGCCACGTAGGTTGAAATCTATTATCGTCCCTAAAAGGGTGCGCACATGAAAGGAAATTTATTTGGGACACCCGCCCCGCACTGGTTTTCGGAGGTCCAGCGAGGTTGCTGTCACACACAACTTCAGGACATGAGAGGCGACATTTTTCAGAGCCAATCAGGGTAGGGCAAGTGGTGAAGCCTCCGTGTTCGATGCTGCAGAGCAAGGCTCAGCACCCGTCAACAGCTTTCCCGCTTGCCTTTTTGCAGATGGCCATGGAGCCTCAAAAGTTGGCCGAGGGTGTTTGCCCGCCCCTCTGACAAGGTATTCGATATAAGGGGTATGAGCCTCCCGAAAACGGCCACGGGAGGGGACCCCCCACCTAGACACGCTAGCCTCACTCCACGCACTCGTGCACCATGGGGGCTCCGCGCAAGGTTCCCCAGGGCACGCTATGACCCTCTGTGAGTGCGGGGGAGCCTGAGGCTACGTGGGGCTAGGGACCCGGAACGCAAGACCCGCGAAACACACCACGGCCGCCGACCCACGGAAGCAACACGACCCGAGCCGGTCCCGTCCGAGCCGGGCCCTCTGAAGGCAAACGCGCCCACCACGCACCTTCCACATGACGGCCCAACCTCCCGGGTCGTCACACTTGGTATCAGAGCCACCTTCCACATGATGGCCCAACCTCCGGGTCGTCACACTTGGTATCAGAGCCACTTTTCCGTGACCCGAGCCGGTCCCGTCCGAGCCGGGCACTCTCCCGTGACGCGCCCAACCCCCGGGCCGTCACACTACCTTTTCGCATGACGACCCCAACCCCCGGGCCGTCACACTTGGTATCAGAGCTTGAGGAAATCAACCACGCCGAACCCAAGGAAGGGGGAGGCTCCAGGACTCAAAACGGCGGGTACCCAACCTCCGGGGCCGCCAACGCTGCTGCTACAACCACTACTTGCCAAACCCAAGAGGGGGGAGGCCACGGGCTAACCTACGTCCCGCTACCACTACTCCTCAGTTCGCCAAACCCAGGAGGGGGGAGGCCACGGGCAAAACTACGTCCCGCTACTGCTACCACTCGCTTCGCCAAACCCAGGAGGGGGGAGGCTACGGGCAAACCTACGACCCGTCACTCAGTTCCGCCAAACCCAGGAGGGGGGAGGCCACGGGCAAACCTACGACCTGCCACTCACTTCGCCAAACCCAGGAGGGGGGAGGTCACGGGCAAACCTACGACCCGCCACTCACTTCGCCAAACCCAGGAGGGGGGAGGCTACGGGCAAACCTACGACCCGCCACACACACTACTGCAGACACAAAGGAAAGATGCGAGCCAGACAAGGCTCTCTATATCAAAATCAGAAAGACAAAAATGCGATGGACTAACTCAACTTAGTTCGTCGCGCCCGGCCACTTTTGTGGCCCATGCTGAGCTGAAGACCCAGTCAAGTCTACAAGAGACCAAAGGGGCACCGAGCTAGCCCTCCAAATGACGTCCACACAAGGACCAACAGGGATCAGTTTGACGATTGAAGATTCAACCAAAGCCTTCATGGTGTCATGACAACCAAAGCTACTTCAACCTAAAGACTGCATCTAACCAAGTAACCTTACCCGATTCAAGATTCAGCGATTGGAAACCAAAGCTGGTGTCAGCCTAAGTCTACAACGCGCGTCAAAATGACGGTAAGTTTCCTTGCAACTTCTCAAGGGCTGCATTGCGACGGACTCTACTTCAAATTCGGCTTTCAAAGAAGTCTCCGCGCGGGCCAACGCAGCAGGTGGCTCCGCGCACATCGGGTTACCTTTTTGGGGAATGCTCAAGTATGGGGAATTCTACTTGGGTATTCAAAGCATACATTTTTTAGCCTTCTGCCAAAACCCACAAAAATACACACACTTTATTCCAAAAATTCCAAAAACAAAACATGCTATCTACTTACATTTTCGGGTACAGTTTTCACGCACTTTGCACTATGTGCACCCTTTAGACCTTTGGCCCATGCATAGCCAAGCTCTCTTTTCCCTTCGTTTGACGAGGATGTCGAACTTTCTTCAACCGGGGGTGTATATAAGGGGTATGAGCCTCCCGAAAACGGCCACGGGAGGGGACCCCCCACCTAGACACGCTAGCCTCACTCCACGCACTCGTGCACCGTGGGGGCTCCGCGCAAGGTTCCCCAGGGCACGCTATGACCCTCTGTGAGTGCGGGGGAGCCTGAGGCTCCCCCGTAAACGGCCACGAGAGGGGACCCCCCACCTAGACACGCTAGCCTCACTCCACGCACTCGTGCACCGTGGGGGCTCCACGCAAGGTTCCCCAGGGCACGCTATGACCCTCCGTGAGTGCGGGGGAGCCTGAGGCTACGTGGGGCTAGGGACCCGGAACGCAAGACCCGCGAAACACACCACGGCCGCCGCCCACGGAACGCAACACAACCCGAGCCGGGCCCCTTGAAGGCAAACCCCCACGACCCGAGCCGGTCCCGTCCGAGCCGGGCCCCTTGAAGGCAAACCCCCACGACCCGAGCCGAGCCCCTTGAAGGCAAACCCCCATGACCCGAGCCGGTCCCGTCCAAGCCGGGCCCCTTTGAAGACAAACGCACCTTGACCCGAGCCGGTCCCGTCTGAGCCGGGCCCTTTTGAAGGCAAACGCGCCCACCACGCACCTCCCACATGACGGCCCAACCTCCCGGGTCGTCACACTTGGTATCAGAGCCACCTTTCACATGACGGCCCAACCTCCGGGTCGTCACCCTTGGTATCAGAGCTTCAGGCCCCGTTCCCGTGACACGCCCAACCCCCGGGCCGTCACACGTGACCCGAGCCGGTCCCGACCCGAGCCGGGCACCTTTTCCATGACGCGCCCAACCCCCGGCCCGTCATACTACCTTCTCCCGTGACGCGCCCAACCCCCGGCCCGTCATACTACCTTCTCCAGTGACGCGCCCAACCCCCGGGCCGTCACACTTGGTACCACTACCGCAAACACAAAGGAAAGATGCGAGCCAGACAGGGCTCTTTATATCAAAATCAGAAAGACAAAAACACGATGGACTAACTCGACTTAGTTCGTCGCGCCCGGCCACTTTTGTGGCCTATGCTGAGCTGAAGACCCATTCAAGTCTACAAAGGACCAAGGGACACCGAGCTAGCCCTCCAAATGACGTCCACACAGGGACCAACAGGGATCAGTTTGACGATTGAAGATTCAGCCAAAGCCTTCATGGTGTCATGACGACCAAAGCTACTTCAACCTAAAGACTGCATCTAACCAAGTAACCTTACCCGACTCAAGATTCAGCGATTGGAAACCAAAGCTGGTGTCAGCCTAAGTCTACAACGCGCGTCAAAATGACGGTAAGTTTCCTTGCAACTTCGCAAGGGCTGCATTGCGACGGACTCTACTTCAAATTCGGCTTTCAAAGAAGTCTCCGCGCGGGCCAACGCAGCAGGTGGCTCCGCGCACATCGGGTTACCTTTTGGGGAATGCTCAAGTATGGGGAATTCTACTTGGGTATTCAAAGCATACCTTTTTTCCAGCCTTCTGCCAAAAACACAAAAATACACACACTTTATTCCAAAAATTACAAAAACAAAGCATGCTACCTACTTGCATTCGGGTACAGGTTTCACGCACTTTGCACTATATGCACCCCTTAGACCTTTGGCCCATGCATAGCCAAGCTCTCTTTTCCCTCCGTTCGACGAGGACGTCGAACTTTCTTCAACCGGGGGTGTATATAAGGGGTATGAGCCTCCCGAAAGCGGCCACGGGAGGGGACCCCCCACCTAGACACGTTAGCCTCACTCCACGCACTCGTGCACCATGGGGGCTCCGCGCAAGGTTCCCCAGGGCACGCTATGACCCTCCGTGAGTGCGGGGGAGCCTGAGGCTACGTGGGGCTAGGGACCTGGAACGCAAGACCCGCGAAAACACACCACGGCCGTCGACCCACGGAACGCAACTCGCCCGAGCCAGTCCCGTCCGAGCCGGGCCCCTTGAAGGCAAACCCCCACGACCCGAGCCGGTCCCGTCCAAGCCGGGCCCCTTGAAGACAAACGCACCTTGACCCGAGCCGGTCCCGTCCGAGTCGGGCCCCTTGAAGGCAAACCCCCACGACCCGAGCCGGGCCCGTCCAAGCCGGGCCCCTTGAAGGCAAACCCCCACGACCCGAGCCGGGCCCCTTGAAGACAAACGCACCTTGACCCGAGCCGGTCCCGTCTGAGCTGGGCACTTTGAAGGCAAACGCGCCCACCACGCACCTCCGCATGACGGCCCAACCTCTCGAGTCATCACACTTGGTTCCCCAAGGCACGCTATGACCCTCTTTGAGTGCGGGGGAGCCTGAGGCATATCTTTTCAGCCTTCTGCCAAAAACACAAAAATACACACACTTTCTTCCAAAACCCCAAAAACAAAGCATGCTTCTACTTGCATTTTCGGGTACAGTTTTCACGCACTTTGCACTATATATGCACCCCTTAGACCTTTGGCCCATGCATAGCCAAGCTCTCTTTTCCCTTCGTTCGACGAGGACGTCGAACTTTCTTCAACCGGGGGTGTATATAAGGGGTATGAGCCTCCCGAAAACGGCCACGGGAGGGGACCCCCCACCTAGACACGCTAGCCTCACTCCACGCACTCGTGCACCGTGGGGGCTCCGCGCAAGATTCCTCAGGGCACGCTATGACCCTTCGTAAGTGCGGGGGAGCTTGAGGCTACGTGGGGCTAGGGACCCGGAATGCAAGACCCGCGAAACACACCACGGCCGCCGATCCACGGAACGCAACACAACCCGAGCCGGGCCCTCTTGAAGACAAACCCCCAACTTGACCCGAGCCGGTCCCATCCGAGCCGGGCCCCCTTGAAGGCAAACACAACACTCGACCCGAGCCGGTCCCGTCCGAGCCGGGCCCTCTTGAAGACAAACCCCCAACTTGACCCGAGCCGGTCCCCTTGAAGACAAACGCACCTTGACCCGAGCCGGTCCCGTCCGAGCCGGGCCCTCTGAAGGCAAACGCGCCTACCACGCTTCTCCGCATGACGGCCCCAACCCCCGGGCCGTCACATTCGAGCCAACTTCACCTTTTTGCTCAGCGAATATAAGCTCGCCACCTAAGCAAGGCCGCCTCTTGCCTGCCCACTGTGACACGAGCCTTAGACGTTACGTCTGAAAATTGCTGAGGTAGCACCACACACAGCACACAGTTTGCCGCCGGCGGCCCTGTTTGCCCGCAAACTTCAGCATGCCTGTGAGCGATTCTTTCGCGACTGCAGTGCCATGTGCACAAGACGAGCTTGGCGGCAGGAGCCTTGAAAAGCGGCAAACCTAGAAGGGCTTCTCATGTGCATACCCCTTGAAAGGTCGCGCTTGCGGGACTTCTGCACCGCCCTCCCCTCCTTCATCTCTGCGCGCTTTGGAGAGCAGAGAGAGCGTGAGAGAGGATCGAATATTCTCTCCTAATGAGAGTGCCGCTAGGTGCATCTAAGAAATTCCATTGATTCACACGGTAAATCATCCATTTTTTACAAAAACTAAAGCTACTCAGGCGCATACATTGTTTGCATCCTGAGTGTTTGGCTTAGACAATGTAGCCTCTGCTCAAGAAATTGATGTCTACATTGTTTGCATCCTGAGTGTTTGGCTTAGACAATGTAGCCTCTGCTCAACAAATTGATGTCTAAGATTGTTCACAATGAGGTACACCACTTTGCTTTGCTCTAATAGCACAAAAGTGTATTTTCTTTCAACCATCTCATGAATTCCATCCACATCTTTTCTGAGTTTTCTTGCTAATTAGTATTTAGCAAGATTATTCCATCTTCTCGGGTAATTGTGCTCTAAGTTGGTTTTGGTAGGGTACAACTTGTTTAGAGCATCCTATGATTCATCTTTGGGAAGAAGTATTTTAGTAGACAACACAACTAGAGCTAGCCACATGGTGGGTTGGGAATTTGACACTTGACAAGTGGCATGCATAACAATTCAACAATGGGAATAATGTCCCTATGCTTGTGTGCATATGAAGCCATTGAAGGAGGTAATGCACTCAATGTTGGGGTAAGCCCCGACTTATGACCTATAAGCGGTGCTTAAGTATGAGGCTTGCATAAGAGAGTATACCTTAGCTTGTGACCTATAAGTAGTGCTTAACTATGAGGCTTGCATAAGAGATCCCTATACCTTAGGGTTTTGAAGATGGCTAGACTAGTTTGTGGAAACCTCGTCTTTGGGTTTTGAAGATGGTTAGACTAGTTTGTGGAAACCTCACAATTAAGTGCATGTGTGCAAGACTAGCATTGAGAGGGGTCGCCTTCCGAGAAGGGAGTGCCCCCATGCCATACTACTCAAATTCCATTATCAATGGCATGCTCATGACAATCATGCATGCCAAACATGTTAGAACTGAGCAAGAAGGTGAAAAGCAGGTTGTGAGCTTGGACAAAGGTCACAATTTACATTCTCCAAGGCAACATCTGGTACAAGAAAAAAAAACGGGCCTGCCTTGCGCTCGAGCTAAGAGTTTGAAGGGCCTAAAATGCTTCAACATCTAAGACCAGGTTACAATTATGAACACTTTCAAAAAGGTAGGGACCCTTCATGTAGATAACATAGAAGGTTCACTGTCTATATACACTTGTTAAGTTTGTTTTCTGTCCATGTTTATGTTTCACACGCACAGGGACACTTCCATCGCCTTGATGTCAACTGTTAAAGTTTCCCGGTAACAAAAATTCTGAGAATATCTTGCAGGAATCTGTGAATGTGAAGAGTTATGGAATTGCTATTCCTCGTGAATACATATAACTGTCACATGGCATGGTGACCAGAACCTGAGGATATCTTGCAGGAATCTGTGAATGTGAAAAGTTATGGAATTGCTATTCCTCGTGAATACATACAACTGTCACATGGCATGGTGACCAGAACGGCAAAAGGGAACACGGAATGGGGGGGACCCCCAAAATGGCCATTCCCTTCGACTATGATGTCATGGATAACCCCTCCACGGAGGCAAGACCACAGAGTTGAAAGCCTTCTTTGGATGTGCTATCAATAATCAGCCGATCCTGACAGGCCAGAATCAGCATAAGCTTTAGACATCAAAATGTCATAATCTGTCTCCCCGGGCTGCAAAACCCTTGCATGGTTGTATGCTTGTTCAGCCAATTCAATGTTACCATGAGTACGACTGGCACACAAAAAGCACAGCCATTGAGGAAAATCAGCCCGCATAGGCATTTTTCTCCAGAATTGATTTAACGAATGAAAATCTCCGACCCGTCCAAGGAGGTCCATCATACTACCGTAATGCCTTAGATCGGGAGAAAGGCCATGATCTACACTCATAGAGTGAAAGTACTCCAATCCTTTCCCAACAAGCCCTGCATGGCAACATGCTGAAAGAATCACTGTAAATGTAGTTTTATCTGGGGCAATACCTGCCCCCCTCAACTTTTCATACATACGCAGAACGTCTGCAAAGTTGCCTAGTTCTGCAAGGCCAGAAATCAATGAATTCCATAGCACAATCCCCGGTCCATCAATTCTATCAAAAATTGCCTGTGCATCCACCATTGTAGCACAACTCCCATATGCACGCATAAGTGTAGCTGCTACGGTAGGAATCTGATCACATCCTGCTGCAACAATGTCAAAGTGGACCTGCATGCACGATTCTAGACTTGCTGTCAAACCACAAGCCTGCAGTGCCATGGTAAGCGTGACACAATTCAAAAGCACTCCCTGCTTCAGCATTTGTCTATACAACTGCAGAGCCTTCTTGCCTTGGTTTTGTTCAAGGTATGCTGACAGCAGTGCAGTCCGTGATACAATTGTGGACTCCGACAGTGCATTGAATACATGCTCTGCTTCCATAACGGCCCCACATTTTCCATACATATTAATAAGGGTACTTCCAACAAAGGAATC
This sequence comes from Adiantum capillus-veneris, assembly GCF_014529385.1. NCBI lineage: Eukaryota > Viridiplantae > Streptophyta > Polypodiopsida > Polypodiales > Pteridaceae > Adiantum > Adiantum capillus-veneris. Next base: position 81,697,064 of record NC_140944.1, read on the forward strand.
TGATGCAAAGCCCCTACTCAAAGCATCCTCATGAAAAGCTCGGCCTAATTCTAGCACAACGGCCTTGTTAGATAATTGCAACATGTCTGGTAATTCTGCCTCCCCAAGGATGGCACATACCTGGAGAACGATCACAAAAGTCCATTTATCTGGTTGGAAATCTTCCTCCAGCAGGTGTCTATAAAGCTGTAAGGCCTTCTGCAATTGGCCCTGTTCAACATACGCAGAAAGCAATGCATTCCATGCGGAAACCGATTTTTCAGAAATAGAGAAAAACGTATGCTCCGCTTGCCCCGCAGCACCACACTTACCATACATGCTCATCAATCTGTTGCCAATGTACGATCCTGAAGCAAAGCCTTTTCTAAGTGCACCTGCATGTAATGCCTGTCCTATTTCAAGAGACATGATTTTTGTCGCGCATTCCTCTGCATCATTCTCTGCAAGTGTAATGCATGCCTGGAGGGCAAAGCCATACGCCAATTGATCTAAAGCCACACCTGCACTCTGCATCTGCCGAAAGAATAGCAGTGGCTTTTTCCGTTGACTCACATATCCTTCCTGCACCATGAGAGGTTCTTGGGCCTGCTCAATGTAAATCGACAACAAAGAGTTCCACGATGTGATGTCACGGTCTGATAACGTGGTGAATATGTGCTCTGATTCAAAAACAGCCCCACATTTTCCATACATCTTCACAAGAGAGCTGCCAACAAATCCATTTGATCCAAAGCCTCTCATACAAGCATCCATATGCAGTAACTGCCCAATCTGCAAAGCTTTGTTTTTTAGTGAAAATGCCTTGACATTTAAGGAAGCTTCATCATTTTCAGCAAGAGACGCACAAGCCTGAAAAGCGAATACAAAGGTAAGCTTGTCAGGGCTTGCACCTTGGTGCTGCATGTGCGTATAAAATTGCAAAGCCCTGTGTGCTTGACCTTGCTCTAGATAGGCTGACAGCATCACATTCCAAGATACAATATCAAGATGAACGACAGCTTGAAATACTTGCTCTGCATGCTTGATGGCCCCATACTTGCTGTACAGATTCACGAGCGTATTGGCAAGATAGACATCACCCATGAAAGCTTTTTTCCTTGCATCAGCATGCAGCCCATGGCCGACTTCATTTGGCAGCTGTGAGCCAGTTATCTCTTCTGGTCCTTGATCCTCTATAATGGAGCAACACGCTTGCATAGCCAACATCACTACCAGTTGGTCCACAACAATACCTTCATTATGCATCTGTCTATATAACTTCAAAGCCTTCACCCCTTGATCCCCTTCGACATACGTAGAAAGCAATGCACTCCATGACACCACAGTGTGGTGTCGCATAGAGCAAAACAACATCTCTGCTTCCATAAAAGCCCCGCACTTGCCATACATGTGAACGAGGGCACTACATACATATACATCAGATGCAAAGCCCTGCCACAATGCTGCGGCATGGAGTTGCTTTCCAAGGCAAATGCCATAAGTATTGCCACAAGCTTTCAAAATACTTACAAAGGTGAAAGAGTCAGGCAGAATTCCATCATCTTTCATGAGACAATGCAGTCGAAGAGCTTCCAGGTCCTGTTCGTTGTCGACACAAGCAGTGATAATGGCTGTCCAGGAGAAGACGGTGCGGCAGGGTAAGCAGAGAGAGGTAGAAACTGCATCATCCAAAGCACCACACTTTGCAAGGCTGACAACAAGGTAGTCACCCAGCAAGCCAGCCAGCCGGACTTTGTGCAGAGAGAGATGGGCATGAACTTTCTTGACGTGAGAAAGGCTTTTGATCTTGTTGCAAGCGTGTAGCAGAGCGAGGTAGAAATCCACAGGGGCTGCCGATTTCATACACCACAGTCTCTCCAGAGCTCTTTCCAGCTGCCCGCTTCCGCACAAAATTGGCAGAGCACTTCTTGACATTTAAACGAGAAACAAAATGAAGGTAAGCGCAGACTGACATGGCGTTCTCTGCCTCCATGCCCAGCCTTGTTTTGTTCAGCTCCTTCGTAGCTACCTCCATTAGCTTCCCCAACCATGCACTTCCATCGCTTTTGAAAAAGTCCTAAGATGTTCTTCGCATACACCTACCAAAATGGAGAGCCGTCTAAATTTGAAGGCGAAAACTAGACTAGTCCCAGAGGGGGTGGGCCAATTGTTTAAATCACAAGGCCAGCCTACTACTAATCGAGACTAACAAACCTCTAACAATTCTATACCTTCGTAAGTTCAAAAGAGTCTGAACTCACGAATTATAAGAGGGAGTAAAGCACTCGTAAAACTATAAAAGTAAGGGACACAAGGAAGGAAAAACAAACAAACAAAAACAAACAAACTAACTAAATCACTTTGTTTGCTACGAAACAAAACTAAATAAAACAAAACATTATTAACTAAAAAAAGTTTTTAAAAAAAACCTACGTAAAATAAGTTGATGCAACTTATTTGGTTTACTATTCACTCACAATTGTGAGTTTTGCAAAAACAAAAAAAATACTCAACTTTAAGCAAACAAGGTGAGATTTTACGATGGCTTTTCAAAAAGGAAATCAAAATATGAGGAAAATAAAAATACAATATATATATATATATATATATATATATATATATAAAAGAGAGAGAGAGAGAGAGAGAGAGAGAGAGAGAGAGAAAGAGTCACAATCGCTTGTTCTTGTGAAAAAAGCTCTTTACTTTTTAAAAGCTTTAAAAATAAAAAGGTACACAAAATAAAAGCAATGTAGTCCCATCCTAAGAAAAAAGAACAAGTATAAATTATGTGTTCGTGCTGAAAATAATATAAGATGAGCAAGGATAAAAAAAATAAACAAGGCAAAGTCTTAAAAAGCCCTGTAAGGCTATGAAATGAAAGGGACCCATTTGACAAACTCCATCAACATTTAAGATGAGTCTCCATCATTGGCACTGAAAACATTGGAAGGATGCCTAACTCGACTCAACACTAAGGCTTCTTCTAGAAAGCCAAAAAAAGATAAGAACAACTTCTAAAGGAACACATTTTTAAGTCCTCATGTAAGCTAAATATGAAATCGAAAAATCAATACTACTACAAACCTACGAAGAGCAAAGATCCAAACTTGACAATATGTGACCTCAACTTCGATGCTTGTCCAAACAGGAAGAATAAAATTATCACCTTTATCATGCATAGCTTGGACAACAACTATGACATCCCTACTCACGTCGTCAGTGCCCAAGAGTAGGTGCACGTTTGTATAGAGGTCATTCATGCTTTGAACGTACTCTACAAAACCAACGAGTTAAATTTCTACCAACCTCTAACGATTGTTTAATGCAAAGTTCTCCTCTTGTTATGAATCAAAAGGTTGCTAACTAAGAGAACTTCATAAAGACCATTCGGTTGCTCTTGCCGTGAAGAATAGGGACTCAACTCCTAAAAAGTCTTTGTTGCTTTGGTTGATTCTACACAAGGCAATCTGGACAGGAGTAAAATGTAGAGATTGTGGTCAGGGTTCTAGACTTTGTTCCTGATGCATAAATACAGAGGACGACCTCCCTCATATCTTCCTTAATTGTAGATCCTCTATTAGGATCTTGACCCCACTGGCAAAAGTTTTAGGGTTTTGGCCCTCTGCTAAATAGTGGCTCTTGGGAGACTCGGTTAAAATCATCTCTTCATATTGGGCCAAAATCCTTTCCGAGTTCATTTGGATCATGTGGAAAGAGAGGTGTGCAGTGGTGTTTGAGGCGTCTTACTGACTAAAAGTCTGAGAATGCTTTTAACTGACTTCAATTTGCAGATATTCCCGCTAAATTTGGACCAGTTCAAGATCTACCATGCTCAAAGCAAAGAGTTGGCAAATTGCAAGGCCAACTATGAAGCACCGTTGAACAGCTGGATGAAGGCAACTCACCTAGGGAGGACTTTGCAACAGAGGATTGAGGAAGTAGAACGAAAGTTGGCAGGATTCATAATCCATTGCGATCAAGCTTATGAGCTAATGATCAAAATTGAGAACCGAATCCAAATACTGGGTCACTAGTGTTGTTGTTGTTACCCTTGTTGTTGTTTTTTGTTTGGCCCCTCCTCTGTAACCTCTTGTATATCTCCTCGCCCCTCCTGAGGTTGATGGATGTAATTTTTTTAAAGTCTCTCTAATACAAGTCTGCTCTTTTTGGTGAAAAAAAAGAATGGGGACTCATATATGGAAATCGCTTGCTAAGCATTAATGATAATGAAGATTTCAAACACATCATTTTGATGTAAGAGCTATGCATGCCTAATGTTATTGTGATATATATCACATTATCGAGGCTGTTAGCTGATGCAGAAAGCCTTGGGAAAAAGAGTGGGTAGTGCGGCCTCCTTGCAAAGTAATGCTTTACATGGCTATGTGAAGCATTTTGAGAAGTTTTGCATGTCAACTGGCTTTTCCAACAGCATGGCTTCCCACGAAGATCCATTGCGGACCTTGTTTTGTGATCCTTTGTGAATGAGTATCATGTAGCATAGACAAAGGAAGCTTGCAACAACATGGCTTCCCACGAAGATCCATTGTGGACCTCATCCTCGTCGTGTGATTCTTTGTGACTGAGAATCGTGCAACACGGAAAAAGGAATCTTGCAACACTCAAAATCATGACTGCTACCATGTAAGCTGGCTCGCATCGCTTAATGCAGTTGGGCAATAGTATCGAATTCTCATTTGGCCACGATGTCACCATACTTTACGGACGAGGAGCACAATGCAAATTTCTTGGACTGAGAGACATCAGCAAAGACCGTTCCCAAAATTCCAGGCTTGCTTAAAGGGTTGGAAGCAAAAGCCTTGATCCTAAAGCTCGAAGAGAAAAGAGCCGCATGTGGCAGCCACTAAAGCAGCTAAGGTTTCCACTAAAGACATGACAGGTCCCATCATGGCGGCTATAACTCCCACGATGGCACCCACAATGACTATGATAGCTTACACAACTCTCTGCACAATATACAGATGGTAGGAGAGTTCGACTCAAATGTAGAATCTTCAAGTGTCAGATGAAGTTACTATTTTCTCTCTCTCTCTCTCTCTCTCTCTCTCTCTCTCTCTCTCTCTCTCTCTCTCTCTCTCTCTCTCTCTCTCTCTCTCTCTCTCTCTCGGATTTGCTACAAGAAGCCTTGATCCTAAGCTCGAAGAGAAAAGAGCCATAGGTGGCCACCACTAAAGCAGCTAAGGTTGCCACTAGAGCCATGACAACTCCCATCATGGCAGCTATAACTCCCACGATGGCACCCACAATGACTATGACAACGTCTCATACAACTCTCTGCACAATATACAAATGATAGTAGTGTTCGGATCAAATGTAGAGTTTTTGAGTGTCAGTTGCAAATGGCTCAAATGTAGACTCTCTCACTCCTCTTGTCTCTACCTAGCTTGCTATCTTTCTTGTATTTGAGAAAGATAGCTCTCCATAATCATAATGTAGATTATGGGTTTGGTGGAATAAGCTCTATCAACAAAGATGGAAAAGATTTCGGACATCATCAGAGGTATTAAAGCAATCAGGGAGTAAGTGCTTGTGTGGATGAGATGGACGGGGAAGTATGAGTTGTACTTGTAAGGTTCTTAGGGTTTTGTTTTCAATTTGAGGATTTTGTGCTGACAATTGTAGTGTGTCATGAAGGATTGCATAAGAGAAACTTTATACTTTATTTACTGAAGATAATTTTCCTACCCGTACCTACAGTTTTATGTTGACTCTGTCATTTAAGCCTATTGGCACAGGTGGATGAATAGAATTATGTCTTTGAATAGTTGACATGGTCTTGGATAAGTGAGTGGTTCCTTTCTTTTCAACAACTGTGAACCCAAAACTAGGGAGAAATAATAAACCACTAGTAAAATGGCGTCGCCTTCGGCGGCAGCATGGCCCCTCTTACCCTCAAACCCCTTGCTTCCACTGCCTATTCAGAGAGGGTTTTGGACCACCGGCCAAAGTTATGAGATAACAGGATCAGAGATGCCTTGGGCTATTTTTATTGGAGCTACAAAGACGTAGGGAGAGCCTCCTGAGGAGACCAGACAGTAGGAGAAACTCGCAAAGGGCGATCACTAATTTCTTTAGACTACATACGTGGCATTCAAATGAGTAGGCACACAGGGGATTCACTCAATGTACAAAATGGGATGCCACCTATGAGCGGACAACTCTGATAAAACCCCTATATATGACTCATATTAGGAAATATGACCCCTCTTTCTATGCTTATACGACAGTCAATGCAAAAAACTATAATACCCTTAACTCTGATCAAACCCCTATATATGACTCATATTAGGAAATATGACCCCTCTTTCTATGCTTATACGACAGTCAATGCAAAAAACTATAATACCCTTAGCTTACATATAAAATTTAGGTCTCACATGATCTAACTAAGTAAAACTAGTCAAGGAGCGTGTAGCGTAGTGACTGGAAACGTACTAAGGAACCACTATGTTGATAACTAGATGTACCCTCAATGTGTCATAGTTTGACTTTCAAACTATGTGCTTATTCAGCCTACACTCTAGCTACTCGTCCAATTTTGACCCATCTTAATTACTCAAGGAACATGGTTATAAAGTTGTGTTAGGTTCTCCGTATAACTTTGCATCTATACAAGCTCTTTATAGCTTTCATCCCTCAACAAATGAACTATAATCACAAAACAAGCAATTGATACAAAGCAGTGTTGATTCTTGCATGTATCTTTGTAGCTATTGACTCACAAGGTCGAGGGTAGACTCTTTTGGGAAGCCATGATTTTAAAACACAAAACCTTCCTCTCAGTTCTTCCACACCTCCCCCCCCCCCCCCCCCCCCCCCCCCCCCCCCCCCCCCAATAAATATGATACCCCCTCCCTTATTTTTAAGTTTGGGAGATCAATTATTGGGGGCCCGTCCCTAACTTATATGCTTATGTAACTTGTTAAAAAAACCCTCCCCTGCACTTACATGGTGTAGTAAGTTTTCCATGGTGACTCCCTCGGGAGTAGGCATCACAACAAACTTTAGAGAAGGTTATAGATCTGCATGTGAAGTCGGCTAGAGTAACCTAATAAAGCACATTAGTAATGAGAGGTGGAAGAGACCAGGAGCATAACACTGTAGGCTACCATACATTGACATCCATCTACGAGACATTGAGGGAGACAACCTAGGCACCTATCCTAAAAGTTGCTCAACGGCCTCCTACTTCTAGTGGTCAAAGGGCTCTGACTCTCTGAGCTCAACTGGAAATTTCAAGTTGGCCTTTATTTTCTTCAGTTAGGAAAAATGTATAGAGAGAGAGAGAGAGAGAGAGAGAGCGCCAAGATCTGTCTTTGGTGCAATGTGCAGGAAAAAGAAGAAGAAGATCTTCCTTCATCATGGAAGGGAATTAATTTTGCCCGTAAAATGATGACATGGTGATGGAGAGAGAGAGTGAGTGAGTGAGTGAGAGAGAGAGAGAGAGAGAGAGAGAGAGAGAGAGAGAGAGAGAGAGAGAGAGAGTGAGTGAGTGAGTGAGAGAGAGAGAGAGAGATTTTGGCGAAAGCAAACTTTGATGCTCTCTCGAACTACTCTGCTTGTAGGGCTTGTTGTAGCATCGTCCTCCCCTGCTCATGATGCTCTTATTCAAGCTAGGAGGTTACAGATCTGCATGTGCAGTCGGCTAGAGTAACCTAATAAAGCACATTAGAAATGAGAGGCGGAAGAGAGTAGGAGCGTAGCATCGTAGGCTACCATATGCTGACATCCGTATCCAAGACATTGAAGGAGACAGCCTAGACACGTATCTTAAAGCTTCTCGACGGCCTCTAATTATGTTGGTGCTCGAAGGGATCTTTTCCCTCTATGAGCTCAACTTGGCATTTCAAGTTTGCCATTATTTTCTTCGATTAGGGAAATGTATTTTTCTAGCTCTAACCCCTACGCCGCCTCTCTCTCTTTCTGTCTCTCTTTTTCTAATGCTGGTCTCAGCAAGTCTTTTCGTTTCTCTGTCTACCTCTGATCGTCGGGGTTGCAAAGAACACCACCGGACGAAGATCCTTGCACCATGTGGCCGAGGAGGGAGTCGGAATTCCTCCCTCTATTGTAGATAGGATAGAGATTATGTTTATATAGACAGAGGGAAAAGAGAGAAAGAAGTTGACAACATTAGAAGATGCATCAACATGTAGAAACATCAATAAGCAGGGACCTAGAGAGAGAGAGAGACAGAGAGAGAGGTTTTGAGGTTTGGAGCTTGCAGTAAAGGCCTTGAAAATTGTGTACAACGGATTCTTGTAGCTGTAACCATCCCCCAAATTTTCAAATAGCTGTGTTGTGTAATGGTATGCCTAACTAATTGGGTCAAGCCCTTGCATAAAGGAGGGGATGTAAAGAATGTAAGCAACTACCGGACTATTAACATTGGGTCTTTTATGGAAAAGTTATTTGGGTGCATAATGGAGATGAAATTGAGTGATTGGGCTGAAGAGAATGACAAGCATGCAAAAGGAGAAGCGGATTTTTGTTGATGCCATAGCACCATTAATCATCTTGTCACTCGTCGTATTCTTATGGAGGAAAGTCGGTTGAAAGGCAAGGGATTGTATTGTTGTTTTGTGGACTTTAAGAAAGCCTTTGATATGATTCCACGTAACAATTTGTGGAGAAGAATAGAAGAACTCCAAGTGCCAAGTGATTTTATGCTTGCGGTTTCTCGAATCTACGAGAAGGTGATACGTCAATTACGCATGGGAAGAGGAATTTCAAAAAAACTTGTAAGCACTATTGTGGTTAAACAAGGATGTCCATTGTCACCAACTCTCTTTGGTCTATGCATCAATCAATTGGAAAAAATGGTACTTGACTTTATGCAAGAAGAAAGCATTGAAGAGGTCACTATTTGCAATGCGGTAATCATGCTTTTGTTGTATGCGGATGATGTAGTGCTTGTAGCACACACTTTAGAAGATGCACAAAAGCTTATGGTTTTCCTTGAGAACTTTTGCTTGCTTAGTGGGCTGATTGTGAATGAATCCAAAACAAAGGTTGTAACCAACCATAAGGAGAAGCCATGCACTGTCTACAACCATGAAACACTTGAAGCTGTTGAGAGCTTTAAGTACCTTGGCCTTGAGGTTCCGTCCAATCATAAGTGGCATGAATGTGCTATATGTCATTTGGAAGCGGGAAAGAGAACATATTATGCATTTGAGAACATTTGTTATGTGGGAAACATCAAGTGTTGGATTCTCAAGAAGTATCGTTTGATGCATTGGTGACACCGGTTCTTCTTTATGGAGTTGGGGGAAAGTGTGGGGTGGGAGCATCTCAAAGTCTACTTGGAAAGAGTTTGAGAATGTCCAAAAGTGTTCTCTTACAAACTTTCTCCAAGTTAAGACACAAACACCATATATGCTCCTACTTCTTGAGTCAGGATCTCTTCCAATTGAGGTTATGGGCATGGAAAGGGTTGTGGAGTACATGATAGAGATGCGTCAAAACCCCTCACATCGACTTCCTATAATTGCATGGGGAGCAAACAAAAAAGTTCAAAAGATGCATAAAAGCAAGATCTTGAGCACGAGATGAATGCAAGATATAAAGAAGTGGTTTGGGAGATGGGATGCATTACACTTGCTACATGATGCTTTGATTGACTCTCAAGTGAATGAAGCTTTTCTACAAAGCCAATGTATTATGGCTTGGGAGAAATCCGATGGGTCACGCTTCATACATTACACCACCCATATTGCCCCCAACTACAAAACCATGTTCTTTGTTGAAAGAGGAAACCGTACTTACACTTACATGCTTGAGCCTATCCCCTTGTCGGAGATACGCACTATCGCAACCATTCGGCTTAGCTCCCATTCCCTTCAATGTGAGACAGGGCGTTGGGGCAATGGAGAAGAGTCAAATAGATTGTGCTCATTGCAAGTTCGAGAGTCTGAGTACCACACACTACTAGAGTGCTCAACTTTTGGTCACATCCGAACTTGCTTTTTTCACATTTTCAGCCATGACTTAGACCTACACACTTTCCTCTCCCAGCCACAGTGTGGGCTCTCCATTGCAACCCTTATCACCACAATTGGAGCATCGAGAGTCACTCATCAGCCATACACATACTACATCACATGTAACTTTGGTCCTATAAGTCATATTTGACCTCTGAGGACGATAATAAAATCTCTCTCTCTCTCTCTCTCTCTCTCTCTCTCTCTCTCTCTCTCTCTCTCTCTCTCTCTCTCTCTCTCTCTCTCTCTCACACACACACACACACACACACACACACACACACACACCCACACATGAACTGAATTTTGGATGTCAGCGTACAGGTGGTCACCTGTAGACCACCAACGCCTACACCTCACGAAGAAGGAATCCTCCAATCCTGCCGGAAAGGGAGTCTCTCTCTCTCTCTCTCTCTCTCTCTCTCTCTCTCTCTCTCACACACACACACACACACACACACACACAATTGCAAGTGGCTGTGGCTCTCTCTTGCATCGTCTGTAGTCTGTAGAACCCCAAGTTCCACACCTCACTAAGAGGGCAACACCCAATCATGCGAAAGTGGGTATTGGGCATCAGAAGTCAAGGCTATTGGAGCCTGGAGGGAGGGGATGGCTTGACATGTTGTGGGTGGTAGTTGCCAGCTACAATAGCTTCTTGTAAAGCATGGGAGCATTATGGCGTACGGATGGCGTAATACCTGTGACTAGTCACATCTCTCTCTCTCTCTCTCTCTCTCTCTCTCTCTCTCTCTCTCTCTCTCTCTCTCTCTCTCTCTCTCTCTCTCTCTCTCTCTCTCTCTCTCTCTCTCTCTCTCTCTCTCTACGGTGGTTTTTGGATGGTTGATCGGACGAGAGGTCCTCTATCGTTGGCATCATCTCTCCAACATGCAGCTGCTCAAGGGCTAGTTGATGGGAATATGTAGACTATTGGCGTTGCAGTGCTACACGTACATAAGATGGGACGGTAATAAGTCGGAAGCTGCAGCCTATACTGGCTGGTGGTCCTTTGAAAATGGCAAGCTACTGTAGCCATTTTAGCCTGCTTTAAATTTTGAAGATAAATTCTCTCTCTCTCTCTTTCTCTCTCTCTCTCTCTCTCTCATAACTTCTTCATCCAAACTCCGATTTGGGTGATCTATCGCCTCAACCGAAGAGCACGAAGTCCTCTACGCATTGATGTAAAGACAGAAATTTTCAGAGTTATGGAAGGCGTTTTTGTAGCAGCATTTCCGAAGTGAACAGGTTCAACAAAATTGATTCTCATCTCCTATTTTACATACAATGTCTTCCGGCACTCGCAAGGGTTCTTCTTCTTCAACAAGGTCCACAACCATTGTGGAAAATGATCCAAAATCTCCTAAGTGTGGAGATAGCAACACAACCACCCAACCAACGACATCGGAAACCATGATCATGGCGTACTTGGTATCATTGCAAGAGACCGTAAACAAACAAGGCGAAGACTTACGAGCACTTGCAATGGAGAATGGCACACTAAGGGTACTTGTGGTTGAGAATGAGAATCTCAAGAGGACACTTGAGATATAAACAACACGTTTGATGCAACTTGAAGAGGAAGTCAAGGAATGTAAACTCTCTCTTGTGGACTTGAATGCTTTGAAGGAGCGGATGAGCAAAGTAGAGCATGACCATGTATTGAAAGAGGAGAAATTTGACACTATGAGCCGGGATGTATGCGACATGAAAAATGTATGCACAAACAAGTCTTGGGCTGATGTATGTGGTAGCAATGTGGTTTCTAATTCCTCACTCATGCAAGCTATGGTTCAAACAAAGAATGTTGAGAATGTGGATGTGGAGGAGTTGAAGGAACGGGAGCGTCGTTCCAAGAACATTGTTATTCGTGGAATTCCCGAAGAGAAGTTAGAGACACCTCCTTCTCTTGCCATTGTTATTGAAGATTTCTTCAAAACCCACTTTGGCATGTCCGGAGTTATGGTCTATGGAGCACATAGAGTGGGGAAGCAAGGAGCTCCTCGCTCAGGAGAACGGCCAATTGTATGCACCATGCCGGATGAGACCAAGCGAAAAATTATCCTTGATAATAGTTGGATCTATTTGAGGGATACAAAATGTTTTGTATGTGAAGATCGCACTATTAAGCAACAAAATATGCGTCGCAAGGCATATGAGGAAAAGAATAATAAAAACAAGGAGATCTCTCATGAAGAAAATGTGCCCAAGGAGGAGGCAAGTCTCTCAACCAAATAGGGATGCGTGACCTATGAGACCGAGTTACAATTGAAAATATGCATTTGGAATTGTAATGGATACCCATGGAATGCGGGGGTTGGCATTGATGAACTAACAAGCAAAGCCGATGTTGTACTTCTTGTTGAAACTTGGGAGCATGATACACAAAGGATTAACGGCTTGGAGGATTACAATATGTACATTCATTGATGTAGTCAAAGAATCTCAAGCAACGAAGAGGACAAGGAGGATTAGCATGTATGGCTAAGAAAGGATTGGAAGATTTTGTATCAATTGTGAAAGATGACAAGTACAAACGTTATGTATGGCTGAAAATTATGACACCAAAAAGAGCACCCATTTTTGTAGCCGGTTGCTACATTCCTCATCATGATTCTCCCTTTTATGCTTGCATGGATAGAGATCAACCATTTTCTGATTTGGAAGAGGACATTGCTTATTTCAAAGGTGAAGGTGATGTTATTGTATTTGGGGATATGAATGCTCGCACAAAAACATTGCAACATGATACTCAACAATTTGATATGCCATACATTTCAAGGGAGTTGGAGGAAGTTCACTTGTATGATCGTACTTCAATGGATGAGAAAGAGCCGGATCACTATGGAAAGTTACTTTTACACATGTGTAATAGCACGGGTATGCTCATTGCCAATGGTGTATCTTTGTGGAGTGGAACCAATGGATTTACATGTAGGAGACATAATGGGGATAGTGTGATTGACTATATGCTACTCTCTGAAGCCATCATGTATCGCATAAAGAGTTTTATGTTTGGTCAATGGACCCCGGAATTTGACCATCGCACCTTATGTATTGACCTTTCATGTGGAGAAGCAACTAAGCATGATAATCTCAGCCAAAGGAAAGAGAAGTTATCACTATGTATGGATTTCAAACGGGCACCAATGTACATTGAAATGGTTGAGCAAAAATTATGGATGACAAAGCTTCAATGTGATGCACCATTGGAAACTAAATGGGAAGCTTTCAAGAAAGCTATTTGTTCTTGTGCGGAAGAATGCTTTGCCATAAAGAATGTCAAGATGCTCGAAAGTCCTTGATAAAGCTTGATGCAACTATGGACAAAGACAACTATCAAAGTCATTTGCATACATACAAAGCATTGATTCAAAAGAAGAGAAGAAAATGGGAAGTAAAGCAACAAGAATTTCAAGTCCAAGAAAAGGCACATGCATGTGGAAGATTTTGGAGAAACTTGAGAGGCAAGCGGGTTGAGAATTTTGGTAACTTGAGTCTAGTGGATATGTACACACATTGTAGGTAATTATATGAGCAAGCAAATACCGAAAAAATGCCATTTTATGGTTCACTCCCATGTATGCCGTCTTTTTTTACTATTGAGGATGTATGCAGTGGGCTTGAAAAGTTGGCCACACGCAAAGCGGGAGATCTTCAAGGTATCAACCCGGAGATGATCAAATGGACGGGAGATTTTACCCATGAGTGGATGTGTGATATGTTCAACCTTGCACTTCAACATGGTATGCCTTATAATTGGAGTACTAATTGGGTTAAGCCTTTGCATAAAGGAGGGGATGTAAAGAATGTAAGCAACTATCGGACTATAATGATTGGGTCTCTTATGGCAAAGTTGTTTGGGTGCATAATGGAGATGAAATTGAGTGATTGGGCTGAAGAGAATGACAAGCGTGCAAAGGGACAAGCGGGTTTTCGTCGATGCCATAGCACCATTGATCATCTTGTCACTCTTCGTGTTCTCATGGAGGAAAGTCGGTTGAAAGGCAAGCGATTGTATTGTTGTTTTGTGGACTTTAAGAAAGCCTTTGATATGATTCCACGTAACAATTTGTGGAGAAGGATGGAAGAACTCCAAGTGCCAAGTGAGTTTATGCTTGCGGTTTCTCGAATCTATGAGAAGGTGATTTGTCAATTGCGCATGGGAAGAGAAATTTCAGAAATTTTTGTAAGCACTATTGGGGTTAAACAAGGATGTCCATTGTCACCAACTCTCTTTGGTCTATGCATCGATCAATTGGAACAAATGGTACTTGACTTTATGCAAGAAGAAGGCATTGAAGAGGTCACTATTTGCAATGCGGTAATCATGCTTTTGTTGTATGCGGATGATGTAGTGCTTCTAGCACACACTTTAGAAGATGCACAAAAGGTTATGGTTGTCCTTGAGAACTTTTGCTTGCATAGTGGGCTGATTGTAAATGAATCCAAAACAAAGGTTATGCTTGTGAAAACCAACCATAAGGAGAAGCCATGCATTGTGTACAACAACGAGACACTTGAAGTTGTTGAGAGCTTTAAGTACCTTGGCCTTGAGGTTTCATCCAATCACAAGTGGCATGAATGTGCTATGCGTCGTTTGGAAGCAGGAAAGAGAGCATATTATGCATTTGAGAACATGTGTAATGCGGGAAACATCAAGTGTTGGGTTCTCAAGAAGTATCTTTTTGATGCATTGGTGACACCAGTTCTTCTTTATGGAGTTGAAGTGTGGGGCGGGTGCATCTCAAATTCTACTTGGAAAGAGTTTGAGAATGTCCAAAAGCGTTTTCTTACATATATGCTCCTACTTCTTGAGTCGGGATCTCTTCCAATTGAGGTTATGGGCATGGAAAGGGTTGTGGAGTACATGATAAAGATGCGTCTAAACCCCTCACATCGACTTCCTACAATTGCATGGGAAGCAAGCAAAAAAGTTCAAAAGACGCATAAAAGCAAGATCTTGAGCACGGGATGGATGCAAGACATAAAGAAGTGGTTTGGGAGATGGGATACATTACACTTGCTACATGATGCTTCAATTGACTCTCAAGTGAATGAAGCTTTTCTACAACGCCAATGTATTACGGCTTGGGAGAAATCCGGTGGGTCACGCTTCATACATTACACCACCTATATTGCCCCCAACTACAAAACCATGTTCTTCGCTGAGAGAGGAAACCGTACTCACACTTACATGCTTGAGCCTATTCCCTTGTCTGTGATACGCACTATCGCAGCAATTCGGCTTAGCTCGCATTTCCTTCGATGCGAGAGAGGGCGTTGGGGCAATGGAGAAGAGTCAAATCGATTGTGCACATTATGCTCACTGCAAGTTCGAGAGTCTGAGTACCACACACTACTAGAGTGCTCAGCTTTTGATCACATCCAAACTTGCTTCTCTCACATTTTCAGCAATAACTTAGACCTACACACTTTCCTCTCCTAGCCAAAGTGTGGGCTCTCCATTGCGACTCTCATCACTACAATTTTGGAGCTTCGAGAGTCACTCATCAGCCATACACATACTACATCACATGTAACTTTGGTCCCATAGGTCATATTTGACCTCCGAGGACGATAATAAAATCTATCTCTCTCTCTCTCTCTCTCTCTCACACACACACACACACACACACACACACACACACATGTTCAATTGCCGGAGGCATATGAGAGTGCCACATGGAAAGGGGGGGCCAGAATCCCTCCCCTTTTTATAATAGAACTAGTAAAACGGCACCACCGTTGGCGGTGGCATGGCCCCTCTTACCCTCAAACCCCTTGCTTCAGATGAGCAAGCATCACAACAAACTTGAGAGGACATTACAAATCTGAATGTGGAGTCAGCTAAAGTAACCTAATAAGGCACATTAGTAATGAGAGGTGAAAGAGAGCATGAGCATAGCACCGTAGGCTACCATACATTAATAATCATCTACGCGACATTGACAAAGACAGCCTAGGCACCTGACCTAATAGCTGCTCGAAGGCCTCCTACTACTGGTGGTCAAATGGCTCAGACTCTTTGAGCTCAACTGGAAATTTCAAGTTTGCCTTATTTTCTTTGAGTAGGTAAAATGTATCCACACACACACACACAGAGATAGATAGATAAATAGATAGATTTTATTATCATCCTCGGAGGTCAAATATGACCTATGGGACCAAAGTTACATGTGATGTAGTATGTGTATGGCTGATGAGTGACTCTTGATGCTCCAAAATTGTGGTGATGAGAGTTGCAATGGAGAGCCCACACTTTGGCTAGGAGAGGAAAGTGTGTAGGTCTAAGTTATGGCTGAAAATGTGAGAGAAGCAAGTTCAGATGTGACCAAAAGTTGAGCACTCTAGTAGTGTGTCGTACTTAGACTCTTGAACTTGCAGTGAACATAATGTGAAGAGTCGATTTGACTCTTCTCCATTGCCCCAACGCCCTATCTTGCATCAAAGGAAATGGGAGCTAACCCAAATGGCTGCGATAGTGCATATCGCCGACAAGGGGATAGGCTCAAGCATGTAAGTGTGAGTACGGTTTCCTCTTTCACCGAAGAACATGGTTTTGTAGTTGGGGGCAATATGTGTGGTGTAATGTATGAAGCATGACCCACCGGATTTTTCCCAAGCCGTAATATATTAGCGTTGTAGAAAAGCTTCATTCACTTGGGAGTCAATTGAAGCATCATGTAGCAAGTGTAATGCATCCCATCTCCCAAACCACTTCTTTATGTCTTGCATCCATCCCGTGCTCAAGATCATGCTTTTATGCATCTTTTGAACTTTTTTGCTTGCTTCCCATGCAATTGTAGGAAGTCAATGTGAGGCGTTTTGATGCATCTTTATCATGTATTCCACAACCCTTTCCATGCCCATAACCTCAATTGGAAGACATCTTGACTCGAGAAGTAGGATCATATATGGTGTTTGTGTCTTCACTTGGAGAAAGTTTGTAAGAAAATGCTTTTGGACATTCTCAAACTCTTTCCAAGTAGACTTTGAGATGCTCCCACCCCACACTTCAACTCCATAGAGAAGAACCGGTGTCACCAATGCATCAAGAAGATACTTCTTGAGAACCCAACACTTGATGTTTCCCACATTACACATGTTCTCAAATGCATAAAATGCTCGCTTTCTTGCTTCCAAACGATGCATAGCACATTCATGCCACTTGTGATTGGATGGAACCTCAAGGCCAAGGTACTTAAAGCTCTCAACAACTTTAATTGTCTCATTGTTGTTGTACACAATGCATGGCTTCTCCTTATGGTTGGTTTTCACAAGCATAACCTTTGTCTTGGATTCGTTCACAATCAGCCCACTATGCAAGCAAAAGTTCTCAAGGACAACCATAACCTTTTGTGCATCTTCTAAAGTGTGTGCTAGAAGCACTACATCATCCGCATACAACAAAAGCTTGATCACCACATTGTAAATAGTGACCTCTTCAATGCCTTCTTCTTGCATAAAGTCAAGTACCATTTGTTCCAATTGATCGATGCATAGACCAAAGAGAGTTGGTGACAACGGACATCCTTGTTTAACCCCAATAGTGCTTACAAAAATTTCTAAAATTTTTCTTCCCATGCGCAATTCACAAATCACTTTCTCATAGATTCGAGAAACCGCAAACATAAACTCACTTGGCACTTGGAGTTCTTCCATCCTTCTCCACAAATTGCTACGTGGAATCATATCAAAGGCTTTCTTAAAGTCCACAAAACAACAATAAAATTGCTTGCCTTTCAATCGACTTTCCTCCATGAGAACACAAAGAGTGACAAGATGATCAATGGTGCTATGGCATCGACGAAAACCCGCTTGTCCCTTTGCATGCTTATCTTCAACCCAATAACTCAATTTCATCTCCATTATGCACCCAAAAAACTTTGCCATAAGAGACCCAATCATTATAGTCCGGTAGTTGTTTACATTCGTTACATCCCCTCCTTTGTGCAAAGGCTTAACACTAAACTTGTAATGAGCAACAAAGCTGGTTGAAGCCATAAAACTGGCTCACATCAAGATTCTAGTAAATGAAACATAACTTTTGTATATGACATCAAAATATCAAGAAACTTTTTAATTATGGGTTCAAGATATGGAAAAGGTTCCTAAATACACAATTTACATGAAAAGATTTTTTTTATAAAAAAATCTTTTCTAAAATTAGTAAATTTTACGTAAAGCTGCACCTCAACACTTAACTTGGAGAAGTAAAACATGTCGAGTGTCTTTGTATATGAGTTAAAAAATCTTGGTACATCCATCACATACCTATTGAAGGATTTTTCAAAGATGTTTGGGCCTGCTTAACAATGATTTGAGTTACTTTGAAAAGAAAATTGAAAAGTTTTGTCCATCCGCACAAATTAGTTGTAGAAGATGGCAATGGAAAGACACCTTTAGACCTTCATTTAGCTTTGTACTTTTTTTAATCAACTCATATTGAGTGTTGGTCATAATTCCCCAAAACCATTTTCTATTTGAATAACTAACATAGTGTTGAGAATTTTTTTACAAAAGTCTCAAAAAGCCACAAAAGTGGCTGGTTTTTTACAAGACTAGTGCTAACCCAATTAGTACTCCAATCATAAGGCATACCATGTTGAAGTGCAAGGTTGAACATATCACACATCCACTCATGGGTAAAATCTCCCGTCCATTTGATCATCTCTGGCTTGATACCTTGAAGATCTCCCGCTTTACAAGTGGCCAACTTTTCAAGCCCACCAAATACATCCTCAATGGTAAAAAAAGAGGGCATACATGGGAGTGGACCATAAAATGACATTTTTTCAGCATTTGCTTGCTCATATAATTGCCTACAATGTGTGTAAATATCCACAAGACTCAAGTTACCAAAATTCTCAACTCGCTTGTCCCTCACGTTTCTCCAAAATCTTCCACATGCATGTTCCTTTTCTTGGACTTGAAAAAGTTTTTGCTTTACTTCCCATCTTCTTCTCTTCTTTTGAATCAATGCCTTGTATGTATGCAAATGACTTTGATGGTTGTCTTTCTCCATAGTTGCATCAAGCTTTATCAAGGTCTTTCGAGCATCTTGACATTCTTTATCAAAGCACCTTTTGCATGATCTATCTTTGTTGATACCATGCAGATGCTTTATAGCAAAGAATTCTTCGGCACAAGAACAAATAACTTTCTTGAAAGCTTCCCATTTAGTTTCCAATGGTGCATCATATTGAAGCTTCTTCATCCATAATTTTTGCTCAACCATTTCAATGTACATTGGTGCCCGTTTGAAATCCATACATAGCGATAATTTCTCTTTTCTTTGGCTGAGATTATTATGCTTAGTTGCTTCTCCACATGAAAGGTCAATACATAAGGTGCGATGGTCGGATTCCGGGGTCCATTGGCTAAACATAAAACTCTTTATGTGATACATGATGGCTTCGGAGAGTAGCATATAGTCAATCACACTATTCCCATTATGTCTCCTACATGTGTGAACTTCCTCCAACTCCCTTGAAATGTATGGCATATCAAATTGTTGAGTATCATGTTGCAATGTTTTTGTGCGAGCATTCACATCCCCAAATACAATAACATCACCTTCACCTTTGAAATAAGCAATGTCCTCTTCTAAATAAAAAAATGGCTTATCTCTATCCATCCAAGCATAAAAGGGAGAATCATGATGAGGAATGTAGCAACCGGATACTAAAAATGGGTGCTCTTTTTGGTCTCATAATTTTCAGCCATACATAACGTTTGTACTTGTCATCTTTCACAATTGATACAAAATCTTCCAATCCTTTCTTAATTATACATGCTACCCCTCCTTGTCCTCTTTGTTTCTTAAGATTCTTTGACCACATCAATGAATGTACATTGTAATTCTCCAAGCCGTTAATCTGTGTATCATGCTCCCAGGTTTCAGCAAGAAGTACAACATCGGCTTTGCTTGTTAGTTCATCAATGCCAACCCCCACATTCCATGGGTATCCATTACAATTCCAAAAGCATATTTTCAATTGTAACTCGGTCTCATAGGTCACACATCCCTATTTGATCAAAGGACTTGCCTCCTCCTTGGGCACATTTCTTCATGAGAGATTTTCTTGTTTTTCTTATTCTTTTCCTCATATGCGTTGCGACGCATATTTTGTTGCTTAATAGTACGATCTTCACATGCAAAATATTTTTTATCCCTTAAATAGATCCAACTATTATCAAGGATAATCTTTCGCTTGGTCTCATCCGGCATGGTGCATACAATTGGTCGTTCTCCCGAGCGAGGAGCTCCTTGCTTCCCCACTCTATGTGCTCCATAGACTATAATTTCGGACATGCCAAAGTGGGTTTTGAAGCAATCTTCGATAACAATGGCAAGAGAAGGAGGTGTCTCTAGCTTCCCTTTGGGAATTCCACGAATAACAATGTTCTTGGAACGTCGCTCCCGTTCCTTCAACTCCTCCACATCCACATTCTCAACATTGTTTATTTGAGCCATATCTTGCATGAGTGAGGAATTAGAAACCACATTGCTACCATATACATCAGCCCAAGACTTGTTCGTGCATACATTTTTCATGTCGGATGCATCCAGGCTCATGGTGCAAATTTCTCCTCTTTCAATACATGGTCATGCTCTACTTTGCTCATGCGCTCCTTCAAAGCATTCAAGTCCACAAGAGAGCGTTTACATTCCTTGACTTCCTCTTCAAGTTGCATCAAATGTGTTGTTTGTATCTCAAGTGTCCTCTTGAGATTCTCATTCTCAACCACAAGTACCCTTAGTGTGCCATTCTCCGTTGCAAGTGCTCGTAAGTCTTTGCCTTGTTTGTTTACGATCTCTTGCAACGATACCAAGTATGCCATGATCATGCTTTCCAATTTCATTGGTTGGGTGGTTGTGTTGCTATCTCCACACTTAGGAGATCTTGGATCATTTTTCACAATGGTTATGGACCTTGTTGAAGAAGAAGAACCCTTGAGAGTGCCGGAAGACATTGTATGTAAAATAAGAGATGAGAGTCAATTTTCTTGAACCTGTTCGCTTCGGAAATGCTATTACAAAAATGCCTTCCATAACTATGAAAATCTCTGTCTTTACATCAATGCATAGAGGGCGTTGTGCTCTTTGATTGAAGCTATAGATCACCCAAATCAGAGTTTGGATGAAGAAGTTATTATCAAAAGAGTGAACTGTTGTCTGCTAGGTCAAAAACGGCTGCGTTTTTTTGTTGGAGAGGGAGAGAGAGAGAGAGAGAGAGAGAGAGAGAGAGAGAGAGAGAGAGAGAGAGAGAGAGAGAGAGATAAAATTATCATCCGTGGAGGTCAAATATGACCCATTGGAGAGAGAGAGAGAGAGAGAGAGAGAGAGAGAGAGAGAGAGAGAGAGAGCTTGGCAAAAGCAGACTTTGATGCTCTCTAGGACCCCTCTGCTTGTAGGGCTTGTTGAAGCAATGCCATCAGCTACTCATGATGCTCGTATTCAAGCTAGGAGGTTACAGATCTGCATGTGCAATCAGCTAGGGTAACCTAATAAAGCACAATAGTAATGAGAGGCAGAAGAGAGTAAGATCCTACTACCGTAGGCTATCATATGTTGGCTGCCGTATGTGAGACATTGACGGAGACATCCTAGACACCTGTCGTAAAATCTTCTCGACAGCCTCCCACTGCTAGTGCTCAAAGGGCTATTTTCCCTCTATGAGCTCAATTGGGAATTTCAAGTTTGCCATTATCTTCTTTAATTAGGGAAAATGTATTTTTCTAGCCCTCGGCCCCTTAGCCGCCTCTCTCTTTTTCTAACGTTGGTGAGCACGTATTTTCATCTCTCTATCTACCTCTGATCGTCGGGGTTGTAGAAAACACCACCGGACGAAGCTCCTTGCACCACATGGCCAGGGAGGGAGCCGGAATCTCTCCCTCTATTGTTGATAGTATAGAGATTCTGTTTATATAGGCAGTGGGAAAAGAGAGCAAGAAGTTGACAACATTAGAAGATGCATCAACATGTAGAAAAATCAATAAGCAGGGACCGAGAGAGAGAGAGAGAGAGAGAGAGAGAGAGAGAGAGAGAGAGAGAGAGATTGAGAGAGATTTTATTATTGTCCTCCGAGGTCAAATATGACCTATGGGACCAAAGTTACATGTCATGTAGTATGTGTAAATCTGTTGAGTGACTCTTGATGCTCCAAAATTGCAGTGATGGGAGTCGCAATGGAGAGACCACATTGTGGCTGGGAGAGGAAAGTGTAGGTCTAATTCAGGGATGTGAGAGAAGCAACTTTGGATGTGACCAAAAGTTGAGCACTCTAGTAGTGTGTGGTAGTTAGACTCTCAAACTTACAGTGAGCATAATGTGCTCAGTGGATTTGACTCTTCTCCATTGCCCCAACGCCTTGTCTAGCATTGAAGGAAATGGGAGCTAAGCTGAATGGCTGCAATAGTGCGTATCGCCGACAAGGGAATAGGCTCAAGCTTGTAAGTGTGAGTATGGTTTCCTCTTTCAACAAAGAACATGGTTTTGTAGTTGGGGAAAATATGGGTGGTGTAATGTATGAAGCATGACCCACCGGATTTCTCCCAAGCCGTAATACATTGGCGTTGTAGAGAAGCTTCATTCACTTGGGAGTCAATTGAAGCATCATGTAGCAAGTGTCATGCATCTCATCTCCCAAACCACTTCTTTATGTCTTGCATCCATCCCATGCTCAAGATCTTGCTTTTATGCGTCTTTTGAACTTTTTGGCTTGCTTCCCATGCAATTGTAGGACATCGATGTGAGGGGTTTTGACGCATCTTTATCATGTACTCCACAACCCTTTCCATGCCCATAACCTCAATAGGAAGAGATCCTGACTCAAGAAGTAGGAGCGTATATGGTGTTTGTGTCTTAACTTGGAGAAATTTTTTAAAGAAATGCTTTTGGACATTCTCAAACTCTTTCCAAGTAGACTTTGAGATGCTCCCGCCCCACACTTCAACTCTATAAAGAAGAACCGGTGTCACCAATGCATCAAAAAGATACTTCTTGAGAACCCAACACTTGATGTTTCCAGCATTACACATGTTCTCAAATCTTAAAATGCTCGCTTTCCCGCTTCCAAATGATGCATAACACATTCATGCCACTTGTGATTAGACGGAACCTTAAGGCCAATGTACTTAAATCTCTCAACAATTTCAAGTGTCTCATTGTTGTAGACAATGCATGTCTTCTCCTTATGGTTGGTTCTCACAAGCATAATCTTTGTTTTGGATTCATTTATGCAAGCAAAATTTCTCAAGGACAACCGTAAGCTTTTGTGCTTCCTCTAAAGTGTGTGCTAGAAGTACTACATCATCCGCATACAACAAAAGCATGATTATCGCATTGCAAATAGTGACCTCTTTGATGATTTCTTTCTGCATTAATTCAAGTACCATTTGTTCCAATTGATCAATGCATAGACCAAAGAGAGTTGATGACAATGGACATCCTTGTTTAACCCCAAGAGTGCTTACAAAAATTTATAAAATTTCTCTTCCCATGCACAACTGACAAATCACCTTCTCAAAGATTCAAGAAAACGCAAGCATAAACTCACTTGGCACTTGGAGTTCTTCCATCCTTCTCCACAAATTGTTATGTGGAATCATATCAAAGGCTTTCTTAAAGTCCACAAAACAACAATACAATTGATTGAGTTTCAACCGACTTTCCTCCACAAGAACATGAAGAGTGACAAGATGATCAATGGTGCTAAGGTATCGATGAATACCCGCTTGTCCTTTTGCACGATTGTCATTCTCTTCAGCCCAATCATTCAATTTGATCTCCATTATGCACCCGAACAACCTCACTATAAGAGACCCAATCATTATAGTCTGATACTTGTTTACATTCTTTACATCCCCAGGCTTAACCCCATTAATACTCCAATCATAAGGAATACCATGTTGAAGTGCAATGTTGAACATATCACACATCCACTCATGGATGTGTGATATGACCATCCATTTGACCATCTCTGGCTTGATACCTTGAAGATATCCTGCTTTGCGAGTGGCCAACTTTTCATGCCCACAGCATATATCCTCAATGGTAAAAAAAGAGGGCATACAAAGGAGTGAACCATAAAATGTTATTTGTTTAGCATTTTCTTGCTCATATAATTACCTACAATGTGTGTACATATCCACAAGACTTAAATTACCAAAATTCTCAACCCGCTTGCCCCTTAAGTTTCTCCAAAATCTTCCACATGCATGTTCCTTTTCTTGGACTTGAAAAAGTTTTTGCTTTACTTCCCATATTATTCTCTTCTTTGAATCAATTCCTTGTATGTATGCAAATGACTTTGATAGTTGTCTTTGTCCATAGTTTCATCAAGCTTTATCAAGGACTTTTAAGCATCTTGACATTCTTTATCAAACCAACTTTTGCGTGATCTATCTTTGTTGATACCATGGAGATGCTTTATGGCAAAGCATTCTTTGGTACAAGAACAAATAACTTTCTTGAAAGCTTCTCATTTAGTTTCCAAGGGTGTGTCATATTGAATCTTTGCATCCATAACTTTTGCTCAACCATTTCAATGTACATTGGTGCCCGTTTGAAATCCATACATAGTGATAATTTCTCTTTCCTTTGGCTGAGATTATCATGCTTAGTTGCTTCTCCACATGAAAGGTCAATACATAAGGTCCAATGGTTGGATTCCGGGGTCCATTACATAAATGTTTTATGTGATACATGATGGCTTCAGAGAGTATCATATAGTCAATCACACTGTCCCCATTATGTTTCCTACATGTAAATCCATTAGTTCCACTCTACAAAGATACACCATTGGAAATAAGCACACCTATGCTATTACACATGTGTAATAGTAACTTTCTCATCCATTGAAGTACGATCATACAAGTGAACTTCGTCCACCTCCCTTAAAATGTATGGCATATCAAATTGTTGAGTATCATGTTGCGTGTTTTTGTGCGAGCATTCATATCCCCAAATACAATAGCATCACCTTCGTCTTTGAAATAAAAAATGTCCTCTTCTAAATCAAAAAATGGTTGATCTCATCCATGCAAGCATAAAAGGGAGAATCATGATGAGGAATGTAGCAACCAGCCACAAAAATGGATGCTCTTTTTGGTGTCATAATTTTCAGCCATACATAAAGTTTGTACTTGTCATCTATCCATTCAAGCATAAAAGGGGGAATCATGATGAGGAATGTAGCAACCGGCTACAAAAATGGGTGCTCTTTTTGGTGTCATAATTTTCAGCCATACATAGTGTTTGTACTTGTCATCTTTCACAATTGATACAAAATCTTCCAGTTCTTTCTTAACCATACATGCTACCCCTCCGTGCTCTCTTAGTTGCTTGAGATTATTTGACCACATCAATGAATGTACATCGTAATCCTCCAAGCTGTTGATCCTTTGTGTACTATGCTCCCAAGTTTCAACAAGAAGTACAACATCATCTTTGCTTGTTAGTTCATCAATGCCAACCCCCGCATTCCATGGGTATCCATTACAATTTCAAAAGCATGTTTTCAATTGTAACTTGGTCTCATAGGTCACACATCCCTATTTGTTTGAGAGACTTGCCTCCTCCTTGGGCATATTTTCTTTGTGAGAGATCTCCTTGTTTTTCTTATTCTTTTCATCATGTGCCTTGCGATGCATTTTTTTGGCTTAATAGTGCAATCCTCACATACAAAACATTTTATATCTCTCAAATAGATCCAACTATTATCAAGGGTAATCTTTTGTTTGGTCTCATCTACCATGGTACATACAATTGACCGTTCTCCTGAGCAAGGAGCTCCTTGCTTCCCCACTCTATGTGCTCCACAGACCATAACTTTGGACATGCCAAAGTGGGTTTTGAAGAAATATTCGATAATAATGGCAAGAGAAGGAGGTGTCTCTAGCTTCTCTTCAAGAATTCCACGAATAACAATGTTCTTGGAACGTCGCTCCCGTTCCTTCAACTCCTCCACATCCACATTCTCAACATTATTTATTTATACCATAGCTTTCATAAGTGAGGAATTAGGATCCATTTGTGACCGTATACATCAGCCCAAGACTTGTTTGTGCATATATTTTTCATGTCATGGTCTACTTAGCTCATGATGCGCTCCTTCAAAGCATTCAAATCCACAAGGGAGCATTTATATTCCTTGACTTCGTCTTCAAGTTTCATCAAACGTGTTGTTTGTATCTCAAGTGTCCTCTTGAGATTCTCATTCTCAACCACAAGTACCCTTAGTGTGCCATTCTCCATAGCAAGTGCTTGTAATTCTTTGCCTTGTTTGTTTAAGGTCTCTTGAAATGATACCAAGTATGCCATGATCATGGTTTCTGATGTCGTTGGTTGGGTGGTTGTGTTGCTATCTCCACATATAGAAGATTTTGGATCATTTTCCACAATGGTTGTGGACCTCGTTGAAGGAGAAGAACCCTTGCGAGTGCCAGAAGACATTGTATGTAAAATAAGATATGAGAGTCAGCTTTATTGAACATGTTCACTTCGGAAATGCTGCTACTAAAACGCCTTC
Organism: Adiantum capillus-veneris; assembly: GCF_014529385.1. Lineage (NCBI taxonomy): Eukaryota > Viridiplantae > Streptophyta > Polypodiopsida > Polypodiales > Pteridaceae > Adiantum > Adiantum capillus-veneris. The sequence goes on from NC_140944.1 coordinate 81,723,579, forward strand.
CATAACTCTGATTTTTTTGGTCTTTACATCAATACGTATAGGGCAACGTGCTCTTCAATTGAGACGAGAGAGAGAGAGAGAGAGAGAGAGAGAGAGAGAGAGAGAGAGAGAGAGAGAGAATGGACCTATTTGGAAAGTTGGGGTATGCTTGCAACTACGAGAATCCATGTACACAATTTTCAAGGTCTTCATTGCAGGCTCCAAACTTAGAACGTCTCTCCCTCTCCCTCTCTCTCTCTCTCTCTCTCTCTCTCTCTCTCTCTCTCTCACACACACACACACACACACACACACACTCACACACGCATGCATTGAATCTTGGATGTCAGTGTATAGGTGGTCACCTGTAAACCACCAAGGCCTACACCTCATGAAGAAGGAAACTTCCAATCGTGCCGAAAAGGGACTCTCTCTCTCTCTCTCTCTCTCTCTCTCTCTCTCTCTCTCTCTCTCTCTCTCTCTCTCTCTCTCTCTCTCTCTCTCTCTCTCTCTCTCTGTGTGTGTGTGTGTGTGTGTGTGTGTGTGTGTGTGTGTGTGTGTGTGTGTGTGTGTGTGTGTGACACACACACACACACACATGCATGTGCGCGCTGTGGACGGCCGGATGCATATGAGAGTGCCACATGGCAAGGGTGGGGAGGGATAAAATCCCTCCCCCTTTTATAATAGTACTAGTAAAACGGCACCGCCTTCGACGGTGGCATGCCCCTCTTACCCTCAAACCCCTTGCTTCCACTGCCTATTCAGAGAGGTTTTTGGACCACTGCCCAAAGTTATGAGATAACAGGATCAAAGATGCCTTGGGATATTTTTATTGGAGCTACACAGACGTAGGGAGAGCCTCTTGAGGAGACTAGACAATAGGAGATAGTCACAAAGGGAGATCATTGATTTCTTTAGACTACATACGTGGCATTCAGATGAGCACGCATCAGAACATACTTCAGAGGAGGTTACAAATCTACATGTGCAGTAGGCTAGAGTAACCTAATAAAGCACATTAGTAATGATAGGCAAAAGAGAGCAGGAGCATAGCATTGTAGTCTACCATACGCTGGAAATAATATGCAAGACATTGAGGGAGATAGCCTAGGAACCTTCCTAAAAGCTGCTCGATGGCCTCCTACTACTGGTGGTTAAAGGGCTCTGATTCTCTGAGCTCAACTTGAAATTTCAGGTTTGCCTTTTTTCCTTCGGTTAGGGAAAATGTATCTAGAGAGAGAGAGAGAGAGAGAGAGAGAGAGAGAGAGAGAGAGAGAGAGAGAGAGAGAGATTAATGAAAGCAGGCTTTGATGCTCTCTAGGACTACTCTACTTTGTACGGCTTGTTGTAGCATCACCATTGTGTGCTCATAATGCTTGTATTCAAGCTAGGAGGTTACAGATGTGCATGTGCAGTTGGCTAGGGTAACCTAATAAAGCAAATTAGTAAATAAGAGGAGGAAGAGAGCAGGAACATAGCACCGTAGGCTACCATACACTGGAATCCGTATGCGAGACATTGAGGGAGAGAGCCTAGACACCTATCCTAAAAGCTTCTTCATGGCCTCCTATTGCTGGTGCTCAAAGGGTTTTTTTCCCTCTATGCGCTCGACTGGGAATTTCAAGTTTTCTATTGTTTTCTTTGGTTAGGGAAAATGTATTTTACTAGCCCTGGGCCCCTGAGCTGCTTCTCTCCTTCTGCCTCTCTTTTTCTAATGTTGGTTAGCATGTCTTTCCATTTCACTATCTACCTCTGATCGTCGGGGTTGCAGAGAGCACCACCAGACGACGCTCCTTGCACCACGTGGCCGGGGAGGGACCCAAAAATTCTCCCTCTATTGTAGATAGTATAGAGATTAGATTTATACAGACAGAGGGAAAAGAGAGCAAGAATTTGACAACATTCGAAGATGTATCAACGTGTAGAAACATCAATAAGTAGGGACCTAGAGAGAGAGAGAGAGGATGCAGCTATTTAAAAATTTGGGAGATGGTTACAACTAGGAGAATCCGTTGTACACAATTTTCAAGGCCTTTGCTACAGGCTCCAAAACTCAGAATGTCTCTCTCTCTCTCTCTCTCTCTCTCTCTCTCTCTCTCTCTCTCTCTCTCTCTCTCTCTCTCTCTCTCTCTCTCTCTCTCTCTCTCTCTCTCTCTCTCTCTCTCTCTCTCTCTCTCACACACACACACACACACACACACACACACACACACATGCACTAAATTTTGGATGTTCGTGTATAGGTGGTTAACTGTAAACCACCAAGGCCTACATCTCACCACCTATAAACCACAAAGGACTACACCTTACCAAGGAGGCAACTTCCAATCGTGGTGGAAAGGGAGCCTCTCTCTCTCTCTCTCTCTCTCTCTCTCTCTCTCTCTCTCTCTCTCTCTCTCTCTCTCTCTCTCTCTCTCTCTCTCTCTCTCTCTCTCTCTCTCTCTCTCTCTCACGCGCACACACACACACATACACAATCGCAAGTGGCTGCAACTCTCTCGCTCTCTCTTGCCTATTCTGTAGTCTCTAGAACCCCAAGGTACACACCTCACCACCTGTAAACCACAAAGGCCTACACCTCACCAAGGAGGCAACTTCCAATCATGTTGGAAAGGGAGCCTCTCTCTCTCTCTCTCACACACACACACACACACACACACATACACAATCGCAAGTGGCTGTGGCTCTCTCGCTCTCTCTTTCCTGTTCTGTAGTCTCTAGAACCCCCCAAGGTACACATCTCACTAAGAGGGCAGCACCCAAACATGCCTAAGTGGGGATTGGGCAGCTATGGCGGACATCAAAAGTCGAGGCTATTGGAGCCTGGAGGGAGGGGATGACTTGACATGTTGCGGGCGGTAGCTGCCAGCTACAATTGTTTTCTTGTAAAGCATGGGAGCAATATGGAGCTAATACATGTGGCCTATCACCCCTCTCTCTCTTTCTGTGTGTGTGTGTCGCTCACGCTGTTGTTGCAGCCGGCCCAACTTGCATGAGTTCTCTCCTTTGCTTGACGTGACGTTCGAAGAGTGAATTGAAGCACGGAATAAAGCATGCTCATGCGATGTTAATTTGAAAATTGTCATTAATTATCAGCCACAATATTAAAGCTAAAAGCTCGTCCTAGATCCTCTTCTCTAGACCACTTTCTCTCTCAGATCTCTTCTCTCTCTCTCTCTTTCTCTCTCTCTCTCTCTCTCTCTCTCTCTCTCTCTCTCTCTCTCTCTCTCTCTCTCTCTCTCTCTCTCTCTCTCTCTCTCTCTCTCTCTCTCTCCCCCCCCCCACACACACACACACATCACACACATTGGATTGACGGATGCACATGAGAGGGCAACATAACAAGTGTTGCCCTCTCATATGCATCCGGCAATCCAATGTGGGGATTGGGCATCTATGGTGGGCATCAAAAGTCGAGGCTATTGGAGCCTGGAGGGAGGGGATGACTTGACATGTTGTGGGCGGTAGCTTCCGGCTACAATTATTTTCTGGTAAATCATGGGAGGATTATGGAACTAATACATGTGACCTATCACCTCCCTCTCTATTTTTGTGTGTGTGTGTGTCGCTCACGCTGTTGTTTCAGCCGGCCCAACTTGCATGAGTTCTCTCCCTTGCTTGACGTGCCGTTCGAAGAGTGAATTGAAGCACGGATTAAAGCATGCTCATGCGAGGTTAATTTGAAAACTGTCATTAATTATCAGCCACAATATGAAAGCTCATAAATAACTCATCCCTAGATCCCTTCTCGGCCAGACTCTCTCTCTCTCTCTCTCTCTCTCTCTCTCTGTGTGTCTCTCTCACACATACACACACACACACACACACACACACACACACACACACACACACACACACACACACACACACACACACACACACACACACACACACACAGGATTTCCGGATGCATATGAGAGGGCGACATGGGAAGGGGGGAATCCCTCCCCCTTTTATAATAATACTAGTAAAACGACGCCGGCTTCGGTGGTGGCATGGCCCCTCTTACCCTCAAACCCCTTCCTTCCACTGCTTATGCAGAGAGGATTTTGGACCACTGGCCAAAGTTATGAGATAACAGGATCAGAGATGCCTTAGGATATTTTTTTTGGAGCTGCGTAGATGTAGGGAGAGCCTCTTGAGGAGACCAGAAAGTAGGAGACACTCACAAAGGGAGATCATTAATTTCTTTAGACTACATATGTGGCATTCACGTGAGTAGGCATCACAATAGACTTTAGAGAAGGTTACAGATCTGCATGTGTAGTCGGCTAGAGTAACCTAATAAAGCACATTAGTAATGAGAGGCACAAGAGAGAAGAAGCATAGCGCCATAGGCTACCATACGTTGGCAGCCGTCTGCGAGACATTGAGGGAGACAACCTAGGCACCTGTTGTAAAACTTGCTCGCCAGACTCCTACTGCTGGTGTTCAAAGGGCTCTGACTCTTTGAGCTCGACTGGAAATTTCAAGTTTTCCTTTTTTTCTTCGGTTAGGGAAAATGTATACACACACACACACACACACACAGAGCTTGGCAAAAGCAGACTTTGATGCTCTCCTTGTAGGGCTTGTTGTAGCATCGCCATTGCCTACTCATGATGCTCATATTCAAGCTAGGAGGTTGAAGGTCTGCATGTGCAGTCGGCTAGAGTAACCTGATAAAGCACATTAATAATGAGAGGCAGGAGAGAGCAGTGGCGTAGCGCCATAGGCTACCATACGTTGGCATCCGTATGCGAGAAACATATCCTCGTAGCTTCTCACCTCCGACTTTTGGTGCTCGAAGGACTGTTTTTCCTCTTTGAGCTTGAATGGGAATTTCAAGTTTGCCAATATTATTTTTGGTTAGGGAAAATGTTATTTTCTAGCCTTGGGCCCCTGAGCCGCCTCTCTCTTTTTGTCTCTCGTTTTCTTACCCCAAGGTCCACATCTCACTAAGAGGGCAGCACCCAATCATTCAAAAGTGGGGATTGGGCAGCTATGGCGGCGGGCATCAGAAGTCGAGGCTATTGGAGCCTAGAGGGAGGGGATGACTTGACATGTTGGGGACGGTAGCTGCTGACTACGATAGATTCTTGTAAAGCATGGGAGCATTATGCCGCTAATACCTGTGACCTGTGACACCTCTCTCTCTCTCTCTAACATTGTCCACTGGTCACAAAGCATTGATCTAAAGGCACCGGACAAAGGAGCTAGTTACTTTGCACTCTCTCTCTCTCTCTCTCTCTCTCTCTCTCACTCTCTCCTCTCTCTCTCTCCTCTCTCATCTCTCTCTCTCTCTCTCTCTCTCTCTCTCTCTCCTCTCTCTCTCTCTCTCTCTCTATCTCTCTCTCTCTCTCTCTCTCCTCTCTCTCTCTCTCTCATTCTCATATACACAAATACAGGCAGAGTCCACACTGCACAAACTCTCGAATTCCACACCACGACTCTCTCTCTCTCTCTCTCTCTCTCTCTCTCTCTCTCTCTCTCTCTCTCTCTCTCTCTCTCTCTCTCTCTCTCTCTCATCTCTCTCTACTCTCTCAAATACACCAAATCCGCACTGCGCAAACTCTCGAATCCACACACGACTCTCTCTCTCTCTCTCTCTCTCTCTCTCTCTCTCTCTCTCTCTCTCTCTCCTTCTCTCTCTCTCTCTCTCTCTCTCTCTCTCTCTCTCTCTCTCTCTCCTCTCTCTCTCTCCCTCTCTCCTCTCATCTCACCTCCCCCCCCTCCCTCCCCCCCCCCCCCCCCCCCCCCCCCCCACACACACACCAATGTGGGCCTTCGTCCTCCAATTTTTAGCTTAAGTTACCCTAAGTTATTTCAGTGCTGAATGCAAGCAAGAAAGTTAAATAGATGTTGAGATCTAACCAAAAACCTCAAGAAAATGTTACCTCTTTTACTTGAATATTTGTCGACATACACCTTTACTTCGGAGTCTCACCATACAAAGGCATGTTTGAAGTTGGAAAACAATTTGACAGAGTCATCACACCTATATTACCATATTATGGAAGGCCCTTTTCAGGCATCCACGTGGCAAGACCTAAGCGAGGTGGTGAACCGCTAGCAGCCAGGACCTAGATGAGGTGTCAGAACGCTTGGAGGAAGCCCACCAACCGTCAGTCGAGTGGAGAAGTGGGGAGTGCGCTCTAGATGGAGAGAGAGAGAGAGAGAGAGAGAGAGAGAGAGAGAGATGATGCATCACCTGATCAGAGTTGGTGTATCAGGCAGGCGTGGTTTTTCATTCAACATAAAAGGGACAAAATAAACTTAATAACTCGGGGGGTCCACCTCTATGTATGTAAGTATACCATGAGAGTTCAACAGGAGGGGTTTTTTAATTGAAAAATTTTGGGTAAATTTACATAAATATACTTAAATAAGGGCTTTTTTTTGCACTTTGGAAAAAAACCTATAAGTTCATAAAGAAAGAGGGGTTGTTTTATTAGTTTAAGATTCGCAGATAAGGGGTTTTTTAAGTACCCTTTGAACACACATTGTATAGATGGTTTACATATAGTGAACCCCTTGAGCTTGATAATAGGTTAACTTGATCCAAATGAAACAGATTAATCACGTTCCATAATGACGTGTTGTTGCGTATTATGCAACCGACATTTCATTGCGTGATGATTGGAACAAGAACAAACTTACTTGTTGGCCCCTTGCACACGATTACTTACAAGGGCAAAACCATGTGCAAGGATCGTATGATATTACCAACAGATGAAAGCAGCTGAGGGAGTAAATCTTAGGCTTTTATACAATAGGCAGAACTAAGAAGATAAATGGAAGAACCTGGCAATGCATTGTTGAACGAGATGAGGCTAACGATGGTTGTGCTAAGAAAGGTGGAGGTTGGGAGTGTGGAGCTGGCACTGAATTGCGAGCAAAGTATCGATGGATACTTGAGGAAATGTAGACCTATCACCCTCCATATTGGAAGCTTTCTCTCCATCACTACTTTCTAGAAAAGCAAAAACTTCTTCGTACTCGGTAACTTTTTCTTCGTACTCCCATACATAATCGACATATCACTTTTTTGTAGAGGCGAAAGACTGCATGCATAAATTTTCTCGACACTTGAAGGCTTTGCATACGTCTCCAAAGATTTCTTTGTGGTACCATGTAAAAATATTTCTTAAAATCCACAAAGCAATAATACAACTTTTTTCCTTTCAATCGAGACGCTTCCATGAGAACTCGAAGAGTGACAAGGTGATCAATAGTGCTATGATGGTTTTGAAAACCTGATTGGCCAAGCGCACATTTGCCATTCTTTTCAGCCCATTCACTTATCTTCATCTCCATGATACATCCAAATAACTTTTCCATCAAAGAACCAACCATTATAGTGCGATACTTGTTCACATTGTTTACATCTCCTTCTTTGTGCAAAGGTTTGATCCAATTTGCACTCCAATCATGAGACATGACATGATGAAGTGCAAGGTTAAAGCATATCGCATATCCAATATCGTGTTTTCTTGCTTGTCCATTAAATCATTTCAGCCTTGACACCTTTAAGGTCCCCTGCCTTGCGAGTAGCAAGTTTCTGAAGCGCACGGTATACATCTTCAATGGTAAAGAAGGGTGTCATAATAATCAATATCTAATTCTCCTAAATGATTTTCTCATGTTAAGCTGATCATTTAATATGGGGAAGTGCCAGGGGAGAGAAAGCTAGAATATTGGTTAAGCTAGCAGACCGGCCTCAGTAGGGATCCAAAGGAGGGAAAATAGGGATCCAAAGGGGGGGCCATTTGCAAAAGAGGTATGTGCAACAATGGGCTTAATAGACCCTAAGGTTCAGCCCATTAAGACATTCAAAATGCTAAGGTTCCAAAATTCAAAGGTTGTGTCCAAAGGTCAACATTGGGGGAATTGGATGCTTTGTGTGTGTCCCAAAAGTTTTTATCAATCCCTACATAGGAGGGGCGAGCCTTGCAAGTAGGGGATGAGAGAGAAACTCACACACACACACACACACACACACACACACACACACACACACACACACACACACACACACACACACACACACACAAGCTCCCTTTACACAAAGGGAATGAGGGACACATGTCAGCTCCCTAGCCCGGATGCCCACAAGGTGTACCCAATTCTTATTGGATGGCCTTGGAGGTGGACCAATGAGAATTAGGCTAGAGTAAATCTAGTTTAATTAATTTAAAAACACTTAATAAAAGAACCAATAAAAAATAAGCTCTCTAGAAGACTATTGGACAGTCGCCCAAGGGGACCGATGAGCATTCAGCAACCCAATGGCTTGCCTGATTCCTTTTGCCACGAGGCAAAGGGATCCAATGAGAGTTTAGTTGCATTTATTAATTACCTAAAGCTCTCACAAAAGGGGAAAGGGGGACACATGTCAGAAGGCTATTACTTATACTGCTTAATTCCCATTGGCTAGGGCTTAGGAGGTCCAATAGGACTGTAGCAGGAGAAAATTCGAAGGGGGGTCGATTAAGAGAGAGAGGGGGCTGATTTTTGCAAGGCATTATCACACACACACTCACACAATCTCATGTGTGAAGCAAAGAAGACTCTCTCTCCTTCTCAAGCTTTAATGGAAAGCTTACCACCTACCACCTACTCCAACCAAGAGCCAAGCTTCAATGCATGCTTATCTCCTCTACCATGCTAATTACTAAGCTAAGCTATGCTAATATGAGTGATTATGTGAGGAGATGTACATATTTCTCGTAAGAATACTCCTTCTTCCTCTCAATCTACTGTCATACTCCACTAGATGTCACCATCTTTGAAGGGGTGTTAGGTCTTGGGTCTGAGATCGTGAGGGAATTGATGTTGTGTTTGATAGGTGTTTTGCTTAGTGCATTCATTGCACTAGCTATTATTGAAGGAACACAAAGAATTGTATTGTAGAATGTCTCTCTTGATGGGAGAAACCATAATACAAAGCCTTTTGAAGGGGGGACCGGCTCCATGCAAATCCGGTCCTCAACTGTTGTCAATTGCTTAATTCCTCTCTCTTTTGAAGTATTGTTCATGCTATCTAACTAGGTGTTATGATTTTTGTTGCTCTCTCCACCCAAGCACTCTTGTTATTCTCATTAGGAAGCTATTCTAATAAAATGCTCACTGTGTTCATGATATTTTCCGCTACACACAAGTTACTATGCCATTAAATGCTACATTGGTATCAGAGCACAAGGTTTCTCTTTTCTTGCTCAAGCAGGGAGGTCCTCAAGCTAGCTATAAATGGTTGGTACTATTAATTGCATGTGAGTAAGTAGAATAGAGTTTTTCAGCCTTGCAGTGCGGTTGCCTTTGTGCAGTTAACATGGCATCATCGTCGAGAGCTATGGTCTTAATAGTGGAGTCCTATGGGGCTTGCCTATGGCTTAACCACTATTGAGCGATTAGAAGCTTGACAGGAGACAGTGTTGTTTTGGTGTTGAACAACCCTCTCTTCTATTCCTTGCAATTAATGGTATTCGAGCCACGGGTACAGTAGCTTGAGTGCTTTTTCTAAAGGGGTAAAGAGGAGTAGCAACTAGGGCTTGAAGTGCCAAAGTACACCTAAAACGTTTACACCTAAAAGTTGTTAGAATGACTGACAATAGTAAAGAGAGTGAAATTAATGTTGATAGCTTTGATTTTGCTAATGAGCAAGCTAATAATGATGCCCGGATGCTTGTTAACTATCTTGTTTCTAAGCTTCAACAAGCCATGGGCAATCCATCCCTCCAAAGTGAAGTGCAACGGCAGCTTCGTGCTCATGGGATTATCCAAGCTCCCCACCATGACAAGAGAACACCTAGGAAGCCTCCTTGCGAGACTTCCAAAAGACGTATCTCTCCGATTCAGGATGAAGAAGAGGATCCGTATGAAGGGCTCAGAAATTTGCTCCTTGATGACACCTCTCCTTCTCAAAGGAGAACTCAAGAGCCTCCATCGAAGGAACGAGAAAGAAGTGAGTGTCCTGCCAACTCGGTGGAAATGGCTCCACGAAGACAGCGGGCTAAACGCTCTCCATCACCTCCAAAATGGAGAAGACCATCGCATACTTCTCCACACCATACTTCAAAGAGGGATAATAAAAAGCAAGAGAAGAAAACGGCGAGAAAGAGGACACCCTCTTCTCCATATTCTTCATCCTCTTCCTCTTATGAAAGTGATGGTGAAGACAACAAAGAACAAGGCAAGAAAAAGGCGACAAAGACGTCACCCTCTTCTCCATCTTCCTCAAATTCTTCATCTTCTGATGAAAGTGATGGTGCAACCTTTGAACCATCAAAAAGAAGAGGCCATAGGAAATCCTATGCCGCGTGGAAGAGGTCTTCCAAGCTCAAGAAATTCAAAGAGGGAGGGAAGAGCATCTCTTTCCTTACCTACGATGGCACTTTTGGTGCTACGGACAAAGTCTTGGCCTTTATCCAACAATTCGATGCGGCGTTTGGAGATGAGGGCTTCAAGGAGTCCTCTAAGTTACGCCATGTAGTTATGCACTTTCAAAAGTCCACCAGGTGATGGTGGTCTAGCCTACGGGCCAAAACGGTGAAACTCCACGAACATGGAAAGCTTTAAGAGCTTCCATTATGAAGCAGGTTTTGGCCATCGATGCCAAAGACAAAGTACTCACCGAATGGCGAAGCTTGAAGCTCTCTCCCTATGAATCCATCCACAAATATGTAGACAAGTTTTGGGATTTACAACTCAAAGCCATTGTCTTCAAGAAGTTGGATTTTGGAGAGCAAAAGGAACAATATTTTGCGGGCTTAACTGAAGAAATGGCGGAGTATGTCAACTCCCAAAGGCCACGCACCATATCAGCGGTTATACACCATACTATGGTGGCCTCTCAAATCAATTTCCAAACGGGGGCTAAAAGAAATTCTAAGTCCACGAAAAACAAGGGTTCCAATGAGCCTAAGGGGAAGGAAAATGTCCAAAAGTTTCCTAAGGGAAACACCAACAAAGCTAAAGAGAAGGGAGTTTATAAAGGCAAAAATAAACTCTCTCCTGAAGAGCTTGAGCATTATTGCAAGGATAACCATTGTTTCAAGTGTGGTGAGCAAGGGCATGCGTACCGTGCTTGTCCCCAAAAGAACAACCGCCATGAACCTCCTATAGCTACCTTGGTCAAAATCCAAGAGGAGGAAATTCACCACAAAGGATCTCCTCTATGCCATGCTTGGGGAAAGGTAAGAGAACATTATGCTTTTATTCTCTTTGACCCTGGTTCTACTCACAATTCTATATCTATAGAGTTGGCCACCAAGCTAGGCATACAAGCCTATGAGATGGGAGATGTTCTACCCGTAGACGGTGCTTCCAAGGGGCAAGAAGCTTCAGTCACTCCCTTAATCGAGAAATTGAGGCTCCATGTCCAAAGCTATGTGGACAAAGAGGACTTCTTTATCTCTCCTCTCAAGCATGAGGATGTAATCCTAGGGGCACCATGGTTTGATTGCAAGGCTGCCAATGTTAAATTCCTTGAAAGGAGAATCTCCTTTAAGTTCAGGAAAAAAGATATGTATATAGATTCTAAGGAAATGGGTAACATTATACCCATTGTACATACACCAGCTTTCAACAAGTGAATAAATAGCTCTATTTTTGTGTACATGATTTTTGTTAAAGATTCTCAAAATGAACCTAATGTTTTAGCAAAAGAAAATATACACAATCAAAGGGAATTAGAGTTATCTAATTTTCTCATGGGGTTTCAAGATGTCTTTATTGACGACATCACTTGTGAGCTACCTCCTAAACGAGGTAATGATGACCATGCAATTGAACTTCTTCCAGGAATTTCTGCCTAAAAAACCTCCTTATAGAGTTTCTCAAGCTCAACAAGAGGAGATTATGCAGCAAGTGCATGAGTTAGTTGAGAAGGGCATGGTTAGGCCTAGCTCATCTCCATTTTGTTCTCATGTCTACTAGTGCAAAAGAAAGACGGCACATATCGTATGTGTGTTGACTATAGAGCACTAAATAGGATTACTATCAAAAATAGGTTTCCCGTTCCAGGGTAGAAGACCTATTTGATAAGCTACAAGGGTCCACCTAGTTCAAGAGGATTGACCTAAAAAGTGGCTATCATCAAATAAGGATAGTTGATCAAGACATTGTAAAGACCGCATTTCACACTACGTTTGGTCTTTACGAATACATTGTCATGCCTTTTGGCTTGACCAATGCACCAACCACATTCAACCGCTTGATGGAGAAACTATTCAGGCCTCACCAAACCTTTACTGGAGTGTTCTTTGATGATATCATCATCTACTCTAGTTCATTAGACGAACACAAGCAACACCTCTAGGTAATATTTCAAGTTCTAAGAAGGAATAAACTTTATGTTAATCGAAAGAAAAGTGAATTTTTCTTACAAGAGATTCAGTATTTAGGTCACATTATCTCCCAAGATGGCATCCAAATGGATCCATCAAAGTTAGAGGTAGTAAAAGGATGGCCTAAACCAAGGAATATTCATGAGTTAAGAAGCTTTATAGGTATGTGCACATACTATAGATGCTTCATAGAAAAGTTCTCACTAATAGCAGGACCATTACATGACCTAACAAAGAAAAATGCTAGGTACACATGGTCTGCCAAGGAGAAAAATGCTTTCGAAAAGCTTATCTCTCAACCTGTGCTTACACTACCGGATCTCTCAAAGCCACTTGAGGTCCAATGTGATGCTTGTGGTGATTGCCTTGGAGCTGTTTTGCTGAAGGGCGTGCCATAGGCTATGAAAGTCGAAGGCTCGACCCTGTTGAGCAAGCTCTAGGCATATATGAAAGGAACTCCTTGCAGTTCTACATGCCTTAGACTCATGGAAGCACTATTTATTGGGGACTCCTTTCATTTTGCAAATGGATCCTTAAGTTTTAAGTACTTCATGACGCAGACTAAGATCTCCGACAAACAAATGAGGTGGGCCAATTTCCTTTCGCAATTTCATTTTCATATTGCTCACATTGCTAGCAAGCATAATCAAGTAGCCGATGCACTCTCAAGACGGCCGAGAGTGAATGCGGTTTCCATAACAACTCACAATGATCTATCTTCTATGATAGATGAGTATGCTATTGATCCCGATTTTAAAGATGTGATTTCAGCCCTTGCATTAGGGAAGAAAGAGGAACCATTTACTTTACAAGATGGTTATCTTCTCTACGGCAGTAGACTATGTGTTACTAGCTCACTACGTGAGAAAGTAATGTATGAATCTCATGCTCCTCCTTATGCAGGGCATAGAGGGATTCAGTCTACCCTAAAGGGGATTGAAACATATTTCTATTGGCCTACCATGAAAGAAAACATACAAGAGTATGTTTCTAAATGTGTGGTATGCCAAAAGACAAAGTTTGATAGAGGGAAGAAACTTGGATTGCGTCAACCTTTTCCAATCCCTAATTCACCATGGGAGAGCATATCCATGGATTTTATCTTTGGATTTCCTAAGTCTATCCATGGGAATATGGGAATATGGACGATAGTTGACAGGTTCAGTAAACAAGCTCATTTTATACATGTCCAAAAAATCATCAAAGCCCATCAAATGGCAACCCTCTTCATTTCACAAATCTTCAAGTACCATGGCTTGCCAATGTCCATAGTGTCGGATAGAGATCCTAGAATGACCAATAATTTTTGGAAGGGTCTCTTTGAGAATTTAGGAACAAGGCTAAACTTCTCTTCGGCACCTGCAAATGGATGGCCAAAGTGAAATATCTAACCTAAAAATTCTTGATCTACTAAAAGCCTATGTAACGGAAGTATATCAAAGATCCCAATGGGAGAAGTGCTTACCCTTAGTGGAGTATGCTTATAATAACATTGTACATACTTCCACGGGAAAAGCACCTTTTGAGGTAATTGAGGGAAGATAAAAAAGTCCCTTGCTACTTAAGGTACACGGGAAGATCTTCGCTGCAGATGACTATAGCTGAAACCTACAAGAATCTGTCCAAAAGATGAAGGATGCTATCTCTATCTCACAGCAAAGGCAAAAGGCTGCTACTGACAAGCACAGAAGAGACCAAGCCTTTAAAGAAAATGATTGGGTCTTATTAAAATTTCCCAAGGCTCGATTAAGGCACATGACGGCCAAGAATCCTACGGGACACCAAAAATACTATGCTAAGTTAGCAAAAAGGTACTATGGTCCTTTCCAGATTCTTAGGCCAATCAATGAGATGGCCTATCAACTCAAGTTGCCCAATCATTGGCTCATACACAATGCTTTCCATGTGAGCCTATTAAAGCCTTACAAAGGAGAGCCACCTCAAGAACCAACTATTGAAGACCCACCGGAGATCGAGGACCAAGAAGAGGTACTGCAACCCGAGTCCATTCTCCGATATGAAGACAAGGTACTAAGAGACGGTAAGACTATCCGATGATATCTTATTATGTTTAAGAACGATCCTTTTGAAGATGCTAGATGGATGCAAGGCATACAATTAAAGGATAACCTAAACCTTGTCAATGCTTACAATGCTTCCCTAGAGTAAGTAAATGTACAAGTGTTTAAAATGAACAAAGTTTTTGTCTTATAAGACTCCTTTTTTCTTTATTGTGCACAAAAATGAAGTAGTATGCATGCTTAGATCAAGTTTGCGGAGACGACGTCTCCCGAACACCAAGAAGAGCTTGTCATTCTACTATGGAAGACTGATAGGACTAATGTGCAGACATGCTTACGGCAGCTTAGGCTCTCAAGCGCCAAATGGACTAGTCATCCATTCTAGAACGATGTCATAGGGTAACATAGGGATCCTCTACCCGCTACGAAAAGGACTAATCAATATGCTTTATCTTCTCTACCCCATAGTTGAGGACGACTATGATTTCAAGAGAGAGGTAATGTCATAATAATCAATAACTAATTCTCCTAAATGATTTTCTCATGTTAAATTGATCATTTAATATGGGGAAGTGCTAGGGGAGAAAAAGCTAGAATATTGGTTAAGCTAGCAGACCGACTGTTTGCGGGTCGCCGCGACGGACGTCCATAGCATAGCTCTCAAGCATCAACATATTTATCAATACAGGGGAAGCGACTCGGATGAGGCATGGAAACTCACTAGGTTGTCATGCCTAATGAAGTGAACTCGATGAGATGCAACTACTAACTCTACAAGTAAATCAAACGCATCACTGCCAAGTAATCTGACTATGTCCTTCTACCCAGCTCTACAGTCGTCATGCCAGTTTACCATGCAAATCTATTCGGAATCTCACGAAACTTGAAGGGAAGCTTCAGGTGACTATTAGAATCATATCCTATCACTGTCACAACATTCTGGAGAGGTACAACGATCACGATTGTTTGTCCCAAAGTCAACAAAAACAGCGAATAGTTGATCCCAATGGGTCGTTTTAGGGTCCCTAAAGTCCCTCCTAGGGTCGAAACGACATAAAACACGCATATAAACACTCAAAACAACGATTTAAAGCCTCAAACATGTAGTCGAAAACCTACACCGAATCTTGAATGATTATACTTGAATGAAAGAGCAAGAGGAGAGGAACACAATGCAATAATCAAAACTGAATTTGGATTACCGTAGCCGCAATAGCGAAGATTATAAGTTTGAACAAGAAGGAGCTCTCAAACATACGTTGTCTTCTCAGTTTCCCATTCCAAAAAGATTATCCAAAACTTACAAAAAATGACCTTTATAGATTAGGTCTTTGCAAAATGGCTTGTCCGGCCATAAGCCCCTAATCTTAAAACTGGCTCTCTAATATACAATTGCTCCCATAAGAATAATCATACATTTTTAACAATTTCCCGGCATAGAGATGCTTCTTTACAAAAGAATTTTACAATGGTTTCTCAGAAAAATATGGTCCTTCTGGCCACGGCCCTCTGTTGCTTCATCCGCCAAATACTCCCTCGTTCATTATCCTTGCACGCCCTCATGCATGTTCAGTGCTTTGGTCGTTGATGTGGCTCTAATGAAGCGAGAGTCACTGAAACGCTTCTTGTTCACAGGACGGCTTCGAGGGCTTCTTGGTGTTGTCTGAATGGATTTTTAGATAATGTGTGTTGGTATGCCACGTACCTTGCCTTGAGGTCCTTCGCCATGGGATGGAAAATCCTTGAATCCATTTCGAAGAATCCTGTGATGAAGGCCTCTTCAAATGTTTGCAGGTAGTGTGATGGCAGGTACATTAGCCTGGAGTACATGGCGATCAAGATGTGCCGTTGTGGTGAATCCTGTAGATTCTAGCAGATGCCTCTGTGTCCTTCCAAGAACAGATTCCATGGATGATTGTCGCCTTCAGTGTCTTTAAACACGTGGATGCAGGTGATGATCATCCGGGCTATCTTTACTAACATCTAGCAGGCCAAATCGGGGACATCCCGCAGCAAAGTAACTGTTGAGTTCGGTGTGCTGACCATGTAAGCCACCATAGGGGGTTGTTGCGTTGCCAGAACTAGGTAATTTAGCTTGTGCTACCTCGACCCCTTCCATGTGATGAAATCTTTCCAAGTACGTCTTCGAGGGACAGGGCAGAATGTAGGATCTATTTCTATATGTTGAGGAGCGTTGTGGTAATTTGTTAGATCCTGTGGCCTTTTGTCCAACCACTTCTGCCTCCACTTGGGGTGGTCATCGACAAGCACCTGAGCTTCTTCCACTGTGAGTGCAATGCCCTCGTAACCCCCTTCTTTGTTTCGTGGCAAGGCAGGCCGCATCTTTTCTTTCCACAAATTTGCTTCATGGCATAGCCAAGGAAATGGGAGGTATTTGTGGCCAAATCCTTCCACCTGCTCTTCTGGTTGTAAGTATGCCAGGGCTGCTGACTCCAGTATCTTCTTCTCATAGAGCATATACTCCTTGGGTGGCCCCTCTGGCATGTCCTGAATGCTTTTACTGAGTTCATCTCTTATGTCAAGATCGGGCCCTTCAAATTCCTGCTCCTGTTGTCCTTGATGTGATGATCCAAGCAAATCTGGCGCTTGTTTTCCAGGCAGCAGTTGCGGTTGAGTCTGGGCTTTGTCTGCTTTGATCTGCTGTTGGAAAAGCAGGTCTTCTTTTTCCTTTAGCAACGTATCACCAATCTGTCTTTGAATCTGTAGCTCAGCGCTTGCTTGAGCTAGTTGCTTCTCCACTTCTTTTAATTTTAGCTCGTTTGCCGTTGTCTGGGCCACCATCCCTAATACGAGCAGGTGTCTTTGAATCCTTTCTTGCTCTAGCTCTGCTTTTAGTGCTGCTATAGTGTTTACTGTTGTGGCATTGTCAGATGTGGAGACCAATGCCCCAACAGGTTCCTGATTAGCCATCAAAGTCGTCAGAATGCCCTTGACAGTGTTGTAGGACCTGCTAAGCCTTTGGAATCTTGCACTCTCGTAGGCAAGTTGCTCTGTCGCTTTCTGGACTCTTGCCGTCAGCTCTTGGCACTCCTTCTCTTTGGCAGCCGGGTCTGTCCTGACATCCACCAAATCTTTGATCAGAGACTGAGCCTGCTACCGCTCAAGGTATCTTTCCTCCGTTGTGCGTTCTAGTTGCGTTCTCAGGCTGTCTAACTCTTCTTGCCATGATTCTTGCTTTTGTCGGGCTTCCTGTACCTGTCTTTCTTTCTCACTCAGCACCACATGCTGACACTGGAATTGCCGTTCTAAATCCCGCAGAGTTTGCTTGTAATCAAATTTAGCCACTGCTTGGCATGCTTCTTGGTATCCGATGGATTCTCTAGGTGGTAAAACTTCCTTTTGCGAGGTTGAAGGGGGAGGAGTTGGCTGTTTTTTGTTCGATGGAGAAGGGGGAGGAGGTGGAGATTTTGGTGAGGGCGGAGGTGATTTTCTAGGCGAGGGAGGAGGTGACTTGGGCGAGGGAGGAGGCGGACTCGATTCTTCTCGCACATGTCTCCTCTTGGAAGTCCCTTCACCTTGTTGCGAAGAAGATGCTTCCGCTTTTCTTTTCTTTAAAATCCTTATTATTCTTTGGCGGGTGAGATCCACCGCGCGTCGCGCTTCCAGATTCCTATCTCTGTGGATCTTCTTAAGCTGTTCCGCCTGATTTTGCTCATCAGCAGCGTCTTTTTCCTTCGTTTGTTCAGTGGACTACGAAGATATGTCTACTTCCGTAGCCTTTTGTTCTGCTTCCAACCTTCGCTTCTCAGCCCGTAGGCGAGTTGCATTTTCTATCCTTTCTTGCCTTTCCCTTTCGAGTCTTCTTTTTTGTGCTTGTTGCGTTTCAACCGCTCGAGCGTGTCTGTCAGCCCGCAATTTGGTTCATCTTTCTTCGACTCTTTTCTGGGCTTGTGCATATGCTTTTTGCATGTTCGACTGCGGTATTGCACTTCACTCTCCTCTTTTTCTCTCGAGCGGCTTTGTTGAATCTTCCTCTTCACTTTCCTCAAACTCTGAAGGCACATCGTCTTTAGAATCTGGAGACTTCCCTTCGTCATCTTTCTCCGTTTTCTCTTCATCACTCGAACTTTTGTTGGTGGCCTTTGCTGAGCGCGATGACGTCGCGCCAGGGGTCGTCCTTACAGAGTGTGCAACCAGCCTAGCTTTCTGGATCAAGGCTGTTTGTGAGCTGGCAGCTAGAAAATCTTCTATCATTCCCAAAGCCTGGTATGCTATTCTGGTTGTCATCGGCCCTGCACTCATGTAGGTTTTGTTTTTTGCTAAACTTTTCAAATTTGCTTCAATCGATTGTCCAGAATGTAGGAACCGTAGTCGCAGCGAATGGATCTATTTTCTGATGTCGCTAGAGCCATGACTACGGCAATGTGCAGGATTGGCTATGTGTAGCGAGGAGGCTTTTGAACTCTGAAATGCTGAGATATCAATCTCATCGGCAATTCCAGCTCTCCGTAGATCATGTCACTGTATTTGTATTTGTTCCCCTCCGCTTTGACGAATGCCTTCTCATTGTCTAGTGACTTTGTCTTTGCTAGCAAATTGTGTTGCCCCGGGAGGAAATGCAAGGCTTCGTTGATGATTTCTTTCGTGATCTTTACTTTAACCTTTGACCCATCTTTGTCTGTGAGCATTGCTTGCCCATCATATTGTATCGAGCTTATGAGCTCGTGGGCCCTCATGTAATCTGTTCCCCATGGCTGTAATCTGAAAAATTGTTCCAAGTCTACCGCTCGCACAACCTCTATTACTTCCGGCCTTTGGTGGAGATTCCATATCTCCCGTGGCATGATACTTGTCTTTACCAAGTCACCATCCGCATCCTTAAACTTCGAGATGAAGATGTGGGCAGGGATTTGAGCTAGTATCTCATCCGAGATGTGAGCCTTCTTATTTGTGGCGAGCTCCTCCACTTTATATGGTGCTGCTGTCCACTGCCTGTCTTTCTTTGCGCGAGGCATTCTGTGTCAGGAGAATCACAAGCTGTCAGGATTTTCCCTTTGCAATCAATCGCATTTAGACTTTTAGTAAAAAACAGTGCAAAAGTTAAAACTGATCATAACTTGAACAAATTTCATCCATTCTTGTCCATATTTCACCAGTGGGACTAGGAAGACTAGAGCTATGGCTGATAAAAATATGAGCCAATTCTGGGTCTGAGGTACACCGATCGCGATTGTATTACAGAGGCCAAATTTGGATTTGATCATATGAGTGGGTTGCTGATAGTTGGAGGGTCGTTTTGGTCCACTCTGTGTGTCTTTTGAACCACTTTTGAGTTTCCAGGTCCCATTTTTGGGTTACAAGGGAGTTTTGGACTAGAATCTGATTTTTTATGAGTTTTTGATGTCCAATTGGCTTCAAACTTGGATGGTGACTTGAACAAGATGTGTACAAGGGAATTGAGACGTTTTGGTCAAGTTCTGAAGCTGAGGTACACCGATCGTAATCGGTTTTCTGGGCCTGTTTTTGGTGAAAACTAGATGGTCATGAACTCCTATGCTTGCCTAGCCCACTGATGATTTATTTTCAAGTTTGGACTTAAAATGAGCAATTTAGAGCAATTTTTCACTATTTGACCATATTTTACTAAGTTTAACCATATTTGGTTTTCCTGATGAATTTTGGTTGGATCCTGGAGTTAGTTGAAGTTAGTTTTAGAGCTCCCACTGCTCCCATGATGTTCTGCTACCATCAGCCTACTCCATTGTCTGATTTTGACCTTATCAGGCACTTTATACCCTGTCTTAGGAGGTTTTCCAGATTTGGGCATTTTTCAAGGATTTCTTGGATATCCATGTGATGTTTGAGCATCCTTAAATGACCTTTTGGTTTTGGCATTGGCTCGGCTCCAATTCTAGCTTTGTGTGATCATTCGAGACTGAAATTACCATATCTGTACTTTTAGGAGATTCTGAGATCCATCTAAGGTTTTCTGCAATTGTCCTGACTCTTAGTCGGACAAGTGTTCCTTCCAAGCCATCCATCATCATTTTTAACCAGATTTTGGTAGTTGTAGGTCAAATTTTCCCTTTTTGGTTGTGTTTGACAAATTGGGTCCATTCCCTGAGCAACATTTGTGCATTTTCCTTGAAATTTCAAGAGAGTGTACTTTTAACTGAGTTCCAAGCCTGTGCCAAACCAAAAGTTGCAAAACCTACATCTGGGGGCACCGATCGTGATCGTACCATGGAGGCCAAAATTGGTTTTGATACCAGCAGGTTGTAGGCGAGGATGAGGGGAGGTGTTTTGCAAGATCTGTCCCAGTTTTTGTCAGGGAGCCACCAATTTTGGTTTTGACCACATGGCTTTGTTTCTGACCTTGTGGGGAGCACATTGATGTGTTCTGTGGCTGGAAAAAGTTTTGTATGGATGCCTCTAAGGGCCCTTGACCTTGTTGACCCGATTCGACTTTGATTCGATCCCTTCGCCCGTTTGTGCAATGATTCGTGCTTGCATGCATAATATGTTAAGTATGGAGCCTGATTTACCCTTGTAATTTTCTGTGGTAAAAGCACACATTTGTAAGGCCCCCATTATGAGGAGAAGCCATCGTGCGTGAAGGAAAATCACTCACCGGAAACCAAAATTTTCACGGACAAGAATCAGGGGCAACTTTAAAGGCCTCGGGAATATTCTTTTTCGCCGGAATATTATGGCCGGACGGCGGCCGAAAAGTGGTCGGAAAACAACCGGTCGGTTGGCCGGTGGCCGGTAGTCAATTGCCGATGGCCGGTGGTCGGAAGTCAATGGCCGGTGGCCGGTGGTCGAAAGTCAATGGCCGGTGGTCGGTGGCCGAATTCAAAAGCGGACTTGTCTTCTCAAGGGCGGCCACACATGGGCGGATTGGAGGGTCCGATTTGGACTTATTCGCACAAGGGCGGCCACACATGGGCGGATTGGAGGGTCCGATTTGGACTTATTCGCACAAGGGCGGCTACACATGGCTATCTCTCATAAGAGAGGGCAGCCCTTTTGGCCTATAAAAGGAGGCCATTTCTACACACATTTCATAGTGTGAAGTTGATGCACCAAGGTGAGTGTGAGGTGGTGAGAGTGAAGCAAGGCGGGAGCTCCATTAAGGGTATAATCCCTTTGTAAACTACTTCTTGTTTTGAAGTACTAAAGGCATTGAGTGGCTGCTTTCCCGTGACGTAGCCCACATTGGGTGAACCACGTATATCGTGTGTACTCTCTCTCTCTCTCTCTCTCTCTCTCTCTACTCTATAATCTCGTGTATATAAATTTGTCTCTCTCCATTAAGTAATCTACTCAATTATCTATTTAGCTACGTCTTATTTCCTAACAACTGGTATCAGAGCAAGGTTTGCTCGTAGCTAAATTATCTCAAGGAAAGGATTCCTTGAATTGAGTGGGAGTTATGGCGGAGGAAGGGAAGCTCAAGATTGAGAAGTTCAACGGCAAAAACTACCAACATTGGAAGATGCAGATTGAAGACTATCTCTACCAGAAGGACCTCTATTTGCCACTAGGTGGTCTTGCGAAGAAGCCCGCAACAATGGCAGATGAAGCATGGATTGTCCTTGATCGAAAGGCACTGGGAACAATCCGGTTAAGCTTGGCGTCAACGGTGGCCTTCAATGTTTCGGAGATGAAGACCACGGAGGAATTGATGAAGTCACTTGACGACTTCTACGAGAAACCATCGGCATCCAATAAGGTATTTCTTATGAAGCGCTTGTTCAATCTAAAGATGGCAGAGAATGGTTCAGTTGCAGAATACCTAAATGACTTTAACACAAACATAAGTCAACTTCGATCAGTGAAAATCAATTTCGATGACGAAGTGCGAGCTCTCCTTATACTATCATCTCTACCGGATAGTTGGGACAGCCTTGTGATAGCTGTAAGTAATTCTATCTCTGGCACAAATACTCTTAAGTTTGATGATGTTGTGGGTGTTCTCCTAAGCGAGGAAATGCAAAGGAGAAGCACATGAGAATCATCAAGTGCTGCACTATCAGTGGAAACAAGAGGAAGGCTTAAGGAGAGGTTCAAAAACCAAAAGGGTCGTGATCGCTCAAGGCGGAGCAAGTCACGCACAAAGTCAGTTCTTGAATGTTGGAACTGCGGCCAGAAGGGCCACGTCAAGAAGGATTGCTGGTCCAAGAAGAAGAAGGAGACAGAGTCTCAAGACAACAAGCCAACATCGGAGGCCAATGTGGCAGGTAAAGTAGAGCAAGATGCTCTAATTCTCTCATTAGACAATGTGTCTAATTCCTGGATAGTAGATTCTGGGGCTTCATTCCATGCGACACCACACAAGCAACATTTCCAAGACTACACCAAAGGTAATTTTGGGTATGTATACTTGGGAGATGATGAAGCTTGTGAGATTGTCGGCAAAGGTACAGTTTCTGTCAAAACTGCTAACGGAAATGAATGGAAGCTTAAAGATGTTAGGCATGTTCCTTCTCTTCGCAAAAATTTGATCTCTACAGGACAATTGGACGATGAAGGTCACAACATTGCATTCGGAAACAAATGGTGGAAGATCTCAAAGGGATCTTTGGTGGTTGCCAAGGGTGAAAAAGTCGGTACACTTTACTTGTGTACTGTTAGCACGCAACCTTCAGCTTGTGCAGCAACTACAGAAGTTGACAGTGCGGTGTGGCACTACCGACTTGGGCATATGAGTGCCAAAGGAATGCAAATCCTTCAAACAAAGAAGCTTCTACCATGTTTGAAAGAAGTGGACTTAGAGTTCTGTGAAGATTGTGTTTATGGTAAACAAAAGAGGGTAAAATTTCAAAAATCAAGAAATGAAAGAAAAAATAAAAAACTTGAGGTGGTTCATTCTGATGTTTGGGGTCCTACAAGTACACCATCACTTGGTGGCTCATTGTACTATGTAACATTCATAGACGATGCGACTAGAAAAACATGGGTTTATGTCATGAAGAATAAATCCGATGTATTTTCCATATTTCAAAGGTGGAAAGCCTTTGTGGAGAATGAAATAGGTACCAAGGTTAAATGCCTCAGATCCGACAATGGAGGCGAATATTGCAGCCAAGCTTTTGAAATCTTTTGTGCTAGCAATGGCATTTGGAGGCAAAGGACAACCCCAAGGACACCTCAACAAAATGGGATTTCGGAAAGGATGAACAAGAAAATCATGGAACGAGCACGAAGCATGCGGCTACATGCAGGCCTACCGCTTGAGCTTTGGGCGGAAGCTAAAAGTACGTCTGTGTACTTAATCAATCGGTCACCCTCAACGGCATTGGATGGGGCAGTTCCAGAAGAGGCATGGACAGGTAAACCGGTGAATTATGCATTTCTCAAAGTGTTTGGGTGTGAGGCTTTCATGCACATAGATAGAAGCCTAAGATCAAAGTTAGATGCAAAGTCCAAAAAGTGTTTCTTCATTGGCTATGGAGAAGGAGACTTTGGGTATCGCCTATGGAATCCTGAAGATGGTAAAATCTTAAGGAGTAGGGATGTAATTTTTAACGAACAAAATATGTACAAAGATTACTTGGAAAGAAAACAAACAAAAGAAACAGGTGATGAGTACATGGAGCTTGAGGATGGTGAAGACTCAAGGACTGCAAACGGTGACAATGTGCAACAACGTCAACCAAATGAGGAGCCTCAACCTATTCCCCGAAGATCTACAAGAGCAAGTAGACCTCCAGAAAGGTTTGTTCCTTCCTTCAACCATCTCTTGATCTCAGATTCTGGAGAGCCAGAATCATATGAAGAAGCTATGCAACATGAATCCAAAGAAGAATGGACGAAGAGCATGCAAGTGGAGATGGACTCACTACATCACAACCAAACATGGGAGTTGGTTGAGTTGCCTAAAGGTAAGCGGGCACTTCAAAACAAATGGGTGTACAAGCTAAAGGAAGAAGAAGGTGGGAAGAAAAGGTACAAGTATAGGCTTGTGGTAAAAGGTTTTTCTCAAAAGAAAGGTATTGACTTCAATGAAATATTTTCTCCTGTTGTAAAAATGAGCTCAATTAGGCTTGTCTTAAGCCTTGTGGCTGCTCATGATCTAAATCTCGAGCAAATGGATGTAAATACGGCATTCCCTCACGGTGACTTAGAGGAGGAAATCTACATGCTTCAACCAAAGGGGTATGAAGTAAAAGGTAAGGAGAAAATGGTTTGCAGATTAAAGAAGAGCTTGTATGGTTTAAAGAAAGCATCAAGACAATGGTACTTGAAGTTTGATCGATGGATGTTGGATCATGGATTCACAAGATGCAACTCTGATCACTGCGTCTACACAGAGAATTTGGGAGATGGGAAATTCATCATCCTAATGTTGTATGTTGATGACATGTTGATTGCAAGTGCTAACATGCAGGACATCAAAGACCTAAAAGAGGAGCTGTCCAAATCTTTTTCAATGAAAGATTTAGGTGCTGCAAAGAGGATACTTGGTATGAAAATATCAAGGGACAGGACGAAGAAGACAATAAAGCTATTTCAAGAAGATTACATCAAGAAGGTACTAGAAAGGTTTGCAATGCAAAATGCAAAACCAGTTTCTACACCTTTGGCTGGTCATTTTAAACTAACGAAGGATATGTGTCCAAAGACACAAGAGGAGATAGCCTATATGTCTAAAGTTCCATATGCTGCAGCGGTAGGTTCTCTGATGTATGCTATGGTCTGGACAAGGCCAGACATTGCACATGCAGTGGGAGTTGTGAGTAGGTTCATGGACAACCCAGGTAAAGAGCATTGGCAAGCTGTGAAGTGGATACTTAGGTATCTAAAAGGGACAAAAACAAATGCTTTGTATTTTGGAGGAACTGATATTTTTCTAGAAGGGTATGCCGATGCAGATATGGCAGGTGACAAAGATACTCGAAGGAGCACTACTGGCTATGTGTTCATGGTTGGAGGCACAACAGTAAGCTGGGCTTCAAAGCTGGAGAAAGTGGTTTCAGTTTCTACCATGGAAGCAGAGTATGTAGCAATGACGGAGGCAAGCAAAGAAATTCTGTGGCTTCACAGATTCTTAGAAGAGCTTGGATTCAAACAAGACAATTGTGTCTTGTACAGTGATAGCCAAAGCGCTATCCATCTTGCGAAGAACTCAGCCTTTCATTCAAGGACAAAGCACATTGAGGTGAGATATCACTTCATACGCACTCTTTTGGAAGAGGGACAACTCAAGCTAGGAAAGGTGCATACAAGTGAAAATCCTGCAGACATGTTTACAAAGGTGGTCAACAAGGAGAAGTTGAGCTTTTGCTCATCTTCAATGGGCATTCAAGGATAAGAAGCCAGAATGGAAAGCAGTCACAGGTTTGGTTTGGAAATCAGTCTCCAAGTGGGAGATTGTTAAGTATGGAGCCTGATTTACCCTTGTAATTTTCTGTGGTAAAAGCGCACATTTGTAAGGCCCCCATTATGGGGAGAAGCCATCGTGCGTGAAGGAAAATCACTCACCGGAAACCAAAATTTTCACGGACAAGAATCAGGGGCAACTTTAAAGGCCTCGGGGGCGGAGGCCCCCGAGACTTTTTTTTCGCCGGAATATTCTTTTTCGCCGGAATATTATGGCCAGACGGTGGTCGAAAAGTGGTCGGAAAACAACCGGTCAATTGCCGATGGCCGGTGGTCGGAAGTCAATGGCAGGTGGCCGGTGGTCGGAAGTCAATGGCCGGTGGTCGATGGCCGAATTCAAAAGCGGACTTGTCTTCTCAAGGGCGGCCACACATGGGCGGATTGGAGGGTCCGATTTGGACTTATTCGCACAAGGGCGGCTACACATGGCTGTCTCTCATAAGAGAGGGCAGCTCTTTTGGCCTATAAAAGGAGGCCATTTCTACACACATTTCATAGTGTGAAGTTGATGCAACAAGGTGAGTGTGAGGTGGTGAGAGTGAAGCAAGGCGGGAGCTCCATTAAGGGTATAATCCCTTTGTAAACTACTTCTTGTTTTGAAGTACTAAAGCCATTGAGTGGCTGCTTTCCCGTGGACGTAGCCCACATTGGGTGAACCACGTATATCGTGTGTACTCTCTCTCTCTCTCTCTCTCTACTCTATAATCTCGTGTATATAAATCTGTCTCTCTCCATTCAGTAATCTACTCAATTATCTATTTAGCTACGTCTTATTTCCTAACAATAGATACCAATTTCCTTCTTTAGGCCATAGTGTCTATAATCATGATCATTTAAGTTTTCCTTGTAATGAAATCTTACTATACTCATTTGAACATTTTTATTATGAAAGTGAGTGTGTGTGTGTGGCAGTGTGCACATGCCTCTCTCTCTCTCTCTCCCTCTCTCCATCCACATTAACATGTCAAACTTGTTCCAATAATCGCTCAATTTATTATAGCAAAAAATGTTGCCTTCTTTAGGCCATAGTGAAGTCTTCACTTTATTTGGCTTTTAATACATTATCCACTCACTTTTTGTGAGTTTAGGCCCATGGTTGCACGATTAATTAAGGATTTTCAACTTAACTTTTCCATACTTTTAGCCCCATTTTTGAGGAGGTACAAAATAGATGTTAAGTATGGAGTCTGATTTACCCTTGTAATTTTCTGCGGTAAAAGAGCACATTTGTAAGACCCCCATTATGAGGAGAAGCCATCGTGCGTGAAGGAAAATCACTCACCGGAAACCAAAATTTTCACGGACAAGAATCAGGGGCAACTTTAAAGGCCTCGGGGGCGGAGGCCCTCGAGACCTTTTTTTTTCGCCGGAATATTCTTTTTCGCCGGAATATTATGGCCGGACGGCGGCCGAAAAGTGGTCGGAAAACAACCGGTCGGTTGGCCGGTGGCCAGTAGTCAATGGCCGATGGCCGGTGGTCGGAAGTCAATGGCCGGTGGCCGGTGGCCGAATTCAATAGCCGGTGGCCAAATTCAAAAGCGGACTTGTCTTCTCAAGGGCGGCCACACATGGGCGGATTGGAGGGTCCGATTTGGACTTATTCGCACAAGGGCGGCTACACATGGTTGTCTCTCATAAGAGAGGGCAGCCCTTTTGGCCTATAAAAGGAGGCCATTTCTACACACATTTCATAGAGTGAAGTTGATGCACCAAGGTGAGTGTGAGGTGGTGAGAGTGAAGCAAGGCGGGAGCTCCATTAAGGGTATAATCCCTTTGTAAACTACTTCTTGTTTTGAAGTACTAAAGCCATTGAGTGGCTGCTTTCCCGTGGACGTAGCCCACATTGAGTGAACCACGTATATCGTGTGTACTCTCTCTCTCTCTCTCTCTCTACTCTATAATCTCGTGTATATAAATCTGTCTCTCTCTATTAAGTAATCTACTCAATTATCTATTTAGCTACGTCTTATTTCCTAACATAATAGACTTGATCTTTACTTGGTAGGGAACATACCTGTGAAATCTGGTGTGAAATGCTGGCTCCGACTGTCCGTACGGGGCAGAAACGTGGCAGCTCGAAAAAGCTCTCTCCTTCTCTCTCAAAAGGTGAAAATGAACAATGAGCTAGAATTTGGCCTACCTGACCTATATCTTCCCGAGATTTTCATAACACAAGGTTGATTTTTCTCACCATTGATCCTGATTTAATCTGCATACCACTTGTGGGTCGAACCGTTTATCATTCCGACGTCGTATGACCGTTTGATGCGATTTTGGCGAAATGTAGTCATGATCATTGAGGCCGAAATTTGACATCTTCATATTAGCTTCATATTTTCCATGCTTGATAACCTTATCATGATACTTCGGCGTTTGCTTCCAGAACTTGATTCCGACACTTGTGAGCGATTTTTTTTTTAAATTTTTGATGTTTTATTAACGAGCGAAAATCAAACACAATAAAATGAAAATACTGATTAACTGGCAAAATTTAGCCAAAATTATTATACTCACCCCTAAGCATATATTTTCTCTAGAAGCATCCCAATGCTCCGGACTTATCATTCCAGCTCATTATTATGCTAGTCGGATGATACAAAAAAACAGCTAGAAATGCCAGTTTTTTATCGAATTTGTTCAAAACTGAACTCTAAATAATGAAAAAACACACACATTATGTACATATATACACATTGGACCCCTTAATGGCCCTGACTGTTGCTAGATTCATTCATCAATTACTCCCCCCTTCCTTGTCTGAGTCATCCCGGACGAAGGGTGGTGCATCTGCATGGGTTTTGAACTCTGTGTATATGCATGGCCGTGTAATGTGGCCCTATTCTAATGGTTGAGACAATGCATTGGGTAAAGACATGCTGTGCAAGATGCGGGAACTGAACGTAGTTTTGAGTGGCTTTTGATGGCGAGGGTAGCTGTTTATGGAACATGAGAGCTTGCAGTTGAATTTCTCTTTCCTTGATTGTGGGTGTTGTGCTGGCAACTATTTTTGGAACCCATTTATATGTGTTTTGTTGCTTTACAGATTCTGCTTTAGTTTTCACCGGTTTCCAGTGCCATTTGGAAGATTCAGGCTTCTTGTTTTGAGTTTTGGTTTTCCTTTCGAGCTCTGGCATTGAAACTCTAGTGTTATCTTTTTTTGGTTGCCATTTCCACTTTGAAGTAACTTCTGAAGGTTTTGGAGATGATGCTGCTTCCGTCTGGAGTTTGTCCTTAGGTAGCCATATCTTGCTCGGTTTGTTGGTCAGCAATGATTTCTTTATCCAGACCTTCTGAATAACCTTTGGGGGTGTTTTTGGCTGAATAGACGGTTGCTTATTGTCAATGGGGATACTTGGCCACGAGTGATCTATTTTGGCGAATGGAGTCATGTACACGTTAGAGTCGTGTGTGTACCTTAACGCATCTTCTGACCATTCAGTGACTGCATTGTACGTTCTCATCCATGGAACTCCCAAGCATATTGATTCTGTGATTTCTCCGTCTTTCATGACGAAAAACTGATGAGGACAACTATTTCCATCAAGATTGATTGGTAAGTTTACTATCCCCAATGTTGGCATTGTTGCACCGTTTGTTGCTTGTAGATCACGTGTGGATTGCACGAGGGGTTCATCTGTAAGCATCCTATAAGTGGAGAAGTTGACCGCATTAACTCTTGCTCCTGTGTCAATTAATGCTCGCTGATACCTGCCATGCGGGAGTCTGACATTCATGCGAACATCGATTCCTGTTTCCCATTGCTCATCAGTTTGAATTATAGATAAAGGAATTTGAGCCGTGTCCGCTGGTGGAGGAAGTCTTTGTTGTTGTAAGGTTTGTTTTCTTTTTAAAATCCTGACTTTGGCCTCCTCCTGCTCTTGAGCTTTTGTTTCTTTTGCTTTGTTCTTGCGCTCCTTCGCAGCGTGTATTTTGGCAAGCATCTCTGTGGTTAGTGGTAAGTTGTATTTCTTTACTCTGCAACCACTAATCCAGTTAGACATTTCCTCTCCCTCTAATGTAGCAAGTTTGATGGCACCGCTAGTTGATATGTCATGAATCACATAGGGTCCATCTCCTCGCTTTTTGAGTTTTCGGGAATGTTGTTTCAGGGTATACATTAAGACGTAATCCCCAGTAGCAAATTCCTTGATGATAACATGTTGATCAAAGAATGATTTCATGTTTCATTTTTGCACATAGATTGATGCAACGGCTCTCAATCTAGTTTCATCCAATTTTTCTAGGACATCTACCTGATTGGATAATTCATGGCCTGTCCATTCTAATTGTTTAGCGACTCGAAGTGTAGGAATAAGGAATTCAAGTGGCAAAATCGCTTGAATTCCATAAACCATGTTGAATGGAGTCGTTCCGATGGATGTTTTGTAGGCTACTCGATATGCCCAAAAAGCTGAATGCAGCTTTTGATCCCAGTCAGCTCTAGATTTGCCGACAATTTTGGTGAGAATTGTCACCAAAATTTTGTTCGTACTTTCTGCTTGGCCGTTTGCTTGTGGATGATAGGGGGCTGACTTCCTGTGAACTACCATGAATTCGTCCAATAGGAATTTGATCACTTCAATGAAGTGAGTGCCTCTATCGCTCACGAGCTCAATTGGTAAGCCATATCTGGTGAAAATATTCTCATACAAAAACTGTACTGTTGTTTTTGCATCATTTCTGGATGTTGCTTTAGCTTTCACCCATTTTGTTAGATAATCCGTTGCCACAATAATGTATTGAGCATGCGTTTTATATCCCAGAGGCACTATCGGTCCTACAAAATCTATTCCCCATTTCGCAAACGCTCTTGCCCCCATCATTGGCCTTAAGGGAATATCATCTTGCGCTCTCGGAATTTTTGTTTTCTGGCAATCATCACATCGTTTCACAAACTCTTCAGCGTCCATGAATTGTGTAGGCCACCATATGCTTGCAATAAGAATTGCTTTGGCCGTTTTGTCAGCTGATAAATGTCCACCAGCTTGTCCGTTGTGTGCTTGCTCTAAGATAGGAATGTATTCTTTTTCAGTCGCGCACATTCTCAATTGATTGTCTTTTCCCCTCTTGTAAAGAGCGTCCTCAATCAATACCTAGTTTTCTGCCTCTTTCATGATCGTTTTGATTCGTGATCTACTCATCCCCTCAGATAGTATCCTGGTGGTGAGGTATTCAACGATGTAGTTACTCCATCGGGGTGCTACAGACAATCTGAATAGAGTCGCGTGCTCTATTGGCTTTTGAAGCGTGCATTTCACACAAGATTTGACATGCATATGAACACTATGTTGCATTTTTTGCCAATACACACCCATTCTCGTCAATCTCTGGTACATCTGTGCATGCCCATTGTGAATTCCCGTTGTTTGTACATGAGCTTGGTTTAGGTACAATTCCCGTTCACTAGATTCAACACAAAGCCTAAGGATTTGATCCGATCCTTCTTTGTATAGCCTGCCCACCAACATTACCAATGATCTGGATGCTGCAATGGTAGATGGTTGTCTTGTCATATTCAAAGACCCGATAGTCAGCAAAGGAATTACGTCCTTGCTCCATCTTGGAACCATTTCTATGTTGAAAAGATATGCATCTGGCAAATCATCATCAACTCCTACAGGGTTTTCTCCATGCATCATTTTAGATAAATGATCCGCTCTTTGGTGTGTAGTTCCTTTCTTGACCACTACTGTAAAGTCAAACTCAAGCAGTATGATGAACCATCGAACAATCCTCCCCGTACTGCAAGGTTTGTTTACTAAGTACAACAGTGCTTGGTGATCAACGAAGAATACAAATTTATTGGAAAGTACGTAGTGTCTAAACTTTTTTCCCACATAGACCATACCAAATTCCTCCCTCTCAGTTGTCATGTAATTCTTCTCTGCATTGTTCAATTGTCTACTAGAGTAACTTATTGGAAAATCCATGTTGTTCTCTCCAGGTTGTGCAAGTATGCATCCTATTGCATACGCTGATGCATCCACGTGAATGTGAAAGATCTTTTCCCAATCCGGAGCCTTCAAAATTGGAGCAGAAATTAATCTCTGCTTCAACGTTTGAAAAGCTTCCTCGCACTCTTCTATCCACTCAAATTTAGTTATCAACGCGTAAAGTGGTTTTGAAATTATAGCGTATGAGTAGATAAATCTGCGATAATCTCCACAATGATCCATAAATGCTTGTACCTCTTTCACCTTTACTGATCGTGGTAGATCAACAATGACGCTGATCTTCTCCATGTCTATCGAAATCCCGTTTTTGGACACTATATGTCCCAATATTTTGCCATGTCTTACCATGAAGACGCATTTTTCTGGATCGATACAGCCTACATTTTTCAAACACCTTTGTCAAGTGCTCTATGTGCTCCAGTCTTACAAGGGAGTGAACGCACAAGTCATCCATGTAAATTTCTAAGAATTGTCTTAGATATTCTTTAAAAGCATGACCCATTAGCCTTTGAAATGTGGCTGGTGCATTTGTTAGGCCGAAAGCCATTACCCGGAATGCAAAAATACCCCATTCAGTTGCGAAAGCCGTTTTGTGCTGATCCTCTGGCTTTATTGCGAGTTGGTTGTAACCCGAAAAGCCATCTAAGAAGCTATAAGCCTCTTTGCCTGCTACCCTTTCTATTACATGATCAGTAATGGGCAGGGGATAGTTGTCTCGAATTGTAGCAGCGTTTACTTTCTTGAGATTGACGCACACTCTCAACTTTCCGTTTTTCTTCGGGACCATCACAATTGGTGAAACCCAATTGGTGTGCTCAATTTCCTAAATAAACTCTGTCTCCTTAAGTTTATCTATCTCCCCCTTGATATTTTTGGCAAATGTTTCATTGTAAGTATAGGGACGTTGTCTGTTGGGTTTGGCGTCATTCTTAAGGGGTATCATGTGTTGACAGATACTAGGATCCACCCCCTTAAGATCTTTGTACGACCACGCAGACACATCTCTATATTGTTTAAGAGGAGTTACCAAAAGCTTTTCCTCTTCTTCAGTAAGATCCATGGCAATATATGCAAGTTTTGGATCTTCTCTTGGCTCCGCTAGATCTATTCGTTTGGCTTTTTCAGGACCGTCGTACGATGTACCCGGTTTCTTCAATTCCCTCATAGGTTGTTGCACTATGATTTTCCTATCTTGTATGGTATATTTCTTATAATGGGATGGTGCATCTATCTTGTCAGAACTCGTGTCCTCATTCGTTTCAAAGTCGGTCGTCCATATATCTCTGAGGGTTCGCTTGAGCTTATTGTACTCTGTTTTCCTCTCGGTTTTGGTCATTCCAGACCCTGTTTTCCTCTCCGTTTGCGATTTAGTCATCCGCTTTTCGTGTCTGTTCTTCTTGTTGTTTTTCCCCGGTTTAGTTTCGGTAAACCGGACAGTGACCTCGTCTTTGACACAATCCTCAGCTTTGACAAGCTTTAGATATCCCATTCTGTCATTGACAAGAGGCATTGGATTATGCTTATTCGCCCTTGATTTCTCGTTCTCTTTGATTTATACCACTCCTGTCGACTAGGTTTTTGGTTATGAAACTCGTAAACCCTGTCATATCTCAACCTGTATTTCCTGTTCGTCTCTGATGCGCTTGATCTTTCATCATCAGCCTCTATCAGTTGGATTTCATCGTCCAATGATGGAAGGTCATAGCATAGTGAATCTGTGAATTCCTCCTCTGTTTGAATCATGTCACTCACTACAGATATTTCATCAATTATTCTTTTACACTCAGTCTCACGTGGAAGTTCTTCCTGTTCCTCGCTCTCCGACCCTGACTCAAGGATAACGCTAGCCATTTGCAATGTTACTAGGTCGTATCCTTCTTCGTCACAAAATTTTGTAGGTGTGCATTAGTTAACACATACGTCTAAACTTGACAATATTTGAGTCCACCCGAATGGCTCAAATAAATGTTCCGGGAAAGGTTCTGGGAAAGGTTCTGGGAAATATGCTTCGTCTTCGACGGATCTTTCTAGAACGCATTCCTCTCTGATTATCTCACCACAGTCAGATGCTCCACCCATCCAGACATGCGCTTTTGTTTGCATCCATGCAAGTATTTCTTTTTCATTTATAGTGGTCGAATTAAATTCTTGCACTGGTGTTTTCGCAACGTCTCTATAGCTGTGATCCTTCATGTTTATTTTCGTTATTAGCTCTTCGTGCCTTAGGTAGATTTGATCGTAACCCCAATCTTGTATCATTTTGAGTTGACGCATGAATGGTCGTCCCAAAATAATGTCAAAGTTGTTCGTTTTTCCGAAATCCACCACGACAAAGGTGTGCTCATAGTTAATTCCACACGAAGTTACAACTATTTGGTCTAGGATCCCCAATGGTCTCTCTACATACCCATCTGCGAGTTGCAGTTTCATTCTAGTTTTCCTAAGAGCTGGATGGCCCCACTTCTCCCAGATTTGCTTTGTAGCAATCGCTACTCCCGCTCCACTATCTAGGATAGCTATTGTTTTTATATCCTGATATTCAACAGGTAATGTTGTGTTATCCTCCTCTCCTTCGCAGTAATCTCCGACCTTGTTTATGGGCACTGGTTGGGGTTTGGGTTGAGTTTCCCGTTTATTCTCTTCTCCCGTAGGGTTTGTCTGAAGAGGAATCTTTACTCCCTTGTGCTCCAAATGTTTCCCCATGTCTTGCCATAAGTGTGGTCTGACTCTCAAGAGTTCGGACAACGTGATTGTGCATGTTATAGGTGTCGACAGCATATCTTGAAGACTCTTTGAGTCAACCATATGTGGGATAGTTCTCATCTGGGATGGAACTAACCTTATCTCCGATTGTGCCTCATGTTCACCTATAAATGAAGGAAGGGTTTTCAAAGATTGGGCTTTGTTTTCCACCAAAATTTCTGTTCCCGCATCCCCATACAACGATTGTATATCGGCTGGATAAAATCCGTTATCCATGTTAATTTCAAGAATTAGAGCAGATTGTAACGTCGCGCTTCCATTCTTTCTGTTTCTAATGGTTTTCCATAAGTGTTGTGGCCATTGTTCTTCAACTTCTGGAATTGGCATCATCGTCATTGATTCAGCATCATTAGTCGTGTTCGGCACAACCTGATGATCCAGTGGCAATACTGTTTCAGGTCTGGGTTCGTTTACTTGTTTTGGTTCATCGATTTTTAGTTTTTCTCACTCTTTGTGAATCAATACTTCTTGTTTTGGGGTTCTAGCTATCTCAGGTTCCATCAACGCCTGGGCTGTCTCAATGAGGTGTTTACACATTTCCAAACGTTTCGTTTCCACTTCTGGTTGAGGATAAGTCAACCATCTCTGCTCTAAGGTTTGGTTTGTTTTTAGCCTTGCTTCGTATGCTTGTAATAGAGAATCTAACGGCTCTAGCACTTTGTCAACCAAGACTGATCCTCCTGAGGACGCTTTCCTCGGCTTGTTGTTGACCTCAGTTGTCTTACTCTCTCTCTCTTGTTTGAGTTGCTCTTCGTTTCATGCAACTCGTTTTGCATGGCAATTTGCATTTTCAACTTCTCGTTTTCATCCTGTCTCGTTTCGCCTTCCAGGATTTTCACTGGGTTCTCACGGATAAGCTCTCATTTTCCGTGGGTATCGGCAACTCGATTTTTTTTCTCCATGGACTCGTTTTTCTTTAAGTCCTTGGCTTGGGCTCTGGTTATTGCATTGATTTGGATCATTGGATCGGTTTCTGATCCGCTGCTTGCACTTGGTATCACCCCCACTATATTCATAGTCACTTTTCCCTTGTTGTCCGGATTTTTTGGGAAATCTGGCAATATGTGATTCACACCACATCCATCACAAGACCCAAAAATTTTCACTCTTTCGCCTTTGAAAGGAAAGTTGCGCTCCCAATGATCCGTACTTCCACAGCTATATCACTGTCCAATTGGTGGTTGATTTTGAGGAGGTGGTCCCATAGGTTTTCCTGCTCTATTAGGATACCCTCTTGGTTTGTAATTCTGATTCGCAATGAACATTAACGTTCTCTCGTCTACCAAATATTGATCTCTCAAAAGTTGTGCTACATACGTTGGTGGTGCCATACCATTTCTATTTCTCCACGGTTGATATGCTTCGTCTGCGTATATTTGTGATTCGGGTTCGGTTGCGTAAGGCTCATTCAGTTCCTCGTAATAAGACACTTGAAGTGTACTGTTCGTTCTTGGTGATGCTTCACAAGGTTGAGCGTATCTAATCATGGCCCTATTTTCCTGTGGTAATGGAGGTTGTTGACCCAACACAGGTTGAGGTATGTCTGCTCCTGCTACCAGATTCATATTTGGTCCAACTTGATACCTTGGAGGAGGTGGTTGGGATGGTCCTGTTGGAGGTCCATACGGTCTTTCTCTCACATAATTTTTGTTATAAAAACACTCTTCAGTGCTATGATTCGTCCATTTCTGCTCTATGGCACACCATTTCAATACTCGTCCATTCGCAACTGGTGCTTTCGGCTGTTGAGTGCACCACAGTGTCAGATGATTCCCCCCACATGTGTCACACTTCCTCGTCTGAGACTGTCTCATCACCGGATTTGATCTCGTATGTTGCTGCATTATCTTCCTTACCTCCTCTATCAATTGATCAATTGTCGGCATCAAGGATGCCTGGGCATCTTTCTTGGTAGAGGGTTCGCTTTTAATCGATGAAGAGCCACTGGTTACTGAATCAGTATCCTCTGACACCTCCCCATATGCTTTGCAGTTATCGACAAGATATAACGCTTCCCTTGTAACTTGTTGAAACGTTCTACAGGCCTTCAGGTGAAGGTCCTTTTTCAAGGTTTCATTCCTAAGTCCTTCGACGAAGAGCACAGACAATCTCTCGTCTTGTGGTAATTCTCTCCTCGGGAACCTCTCAATGTATTGCTTGAATCTCAAGGTTGCTTCCTTCACTTTTTAATTCTCCCTTTGTTTAAAAGCGTATATCTGTGATACAGTATTATGCTTTATACCCCGTTTTGAGAATTCTTCTGCGAACTCACGCAATACATGTTCAATATTCGGACAAGTTTCAGGGTTTAAAGGTTGAAACCATGTTAAGGCTGTCCCTTCCAAGGTCAGCCCGAATCCCTCGTATCGAGTATGGAAATCAGTGATCTGTAACCGCTCTTAAGACTTGCTTGAAAAGCGATACATGGGCATATGGATCCCCCGAGCCGCTATACTTCTTTGGCATGCACGTCGCTACTTGGGATGGCCTAATCTGTCTATGGTCTGCGGTCAATCTCATTACTCCCATGTCTCGACTTAATCGTTCTCGTGCCTCGGGGAGGTCGTAGGTTGCTCTCATTGGCTCACCTGCCCCAAATCTACTACTAGGAGGCAAATGTGATGGGATGGCTGCAAATGTCGGACCTACAGCCGTATGTGTAGAGATAGGAACCGTACTACCTCGATTCGTAGCCATCGATTCTCTGGAATGTAATGTTCCCATGGGTCTTGGCATCGAATAATGAGGTCGACTGAAAGAATCAGCTACATGAGTCCTCCCTCCACCTGTGGTCAACGATTATGGCACAACAGTTGTAGGTGCTGGTCTAAGAGGGCTTAGAGTGACATAGTACTGGTGAAGTGGTCCCCCAAAGTACGTATATCCCTCCAATTCTTTTTTATCGATTGTTGCATATCGTCTTCCATACTTGTCATATGCGGCAATTTTCATTTCCGCTCCCTCGGTGTAAGTGAAGACATAAAGTCTTTTTCGCTCAGTCATCTCTTCGACGTAGGGTTCCTCGCATCTATAATAGAGATCTTGCTCTCCATTATTATACTTGTATAACCCCAAGTAGACATTATCCGTGTTGATTCGAATCGTTTCGTTTTCTCGCCTTAATTTCGCATTCGGTAAGCTCATTGTTGGAGCTCTTTCCTCATGTTCCTCGTCTATTTTGGCTTTTGTGCCCATCAATCCCCACTTGTCTACAATGTTAGGATTTAGGACTACCAAATACATGATACCCTCGTCATCTAGGTACCTATCTCCGCTATAGCTCACAGGCACTAAGTCCCTGAACTCTCTTGGTCTATCTTCTATTTTCACACAATAGCGGTCCATACCATCTTTGTATATCTTGGCACCTTGCTTGTTGTCATATTGATACTTGATGAACAATAGCTTTAGTGTGGCTGAGGGGTCTGATGGTCCTGCCGCCATGTTTTCTCTCCCGTTTAGTTTTATTTGCCCCAAGTGTTCTGGGGAGTACTCTGAAGATCTCTCTGAAGAAGTATTGGAAATGACTTCTTCAAGGATCGGCTCTAACAGTCGTACTATCCCTTGGTTTACACTCTCCTCCGTTGACGTGACACTCGTTTGATCCGCTAAATTTAGGTGTCTGGTGTTGATTTGTTTTCCCGATCTCAAAAACATGAAGAAAGTGGGATTTACTGACTGAATCCAAACCTCTTACCTGGAGATGGAGAGATATTCCAATTCCGGCGACTGCATGAACTGTTACTTGACCGGTCTCTGCAAATGAATACACTAGATGGCTATGAGATCACTGTATCATTCCAACTGTTAGCAGATTCAACACTTCAAAATGATCTCAACACAATTTTGCTTGCAGATTATTGACAGTATGTCCAATTTGAGTTTTGACAACTCCTGGTATCTTGTATAACCTAGGTCTATGAACATGTCAAAAATGAGCTGGATCTGGGCCAGAGGTACACCGATCGCGATCGTACTTCCAGATGAAACTTCACCAGCTTGTTCACTAGGCTATTTTAAGACTACATGCCAGACACTTTTGTATTTGGACTCAAAAAAGTCAAGTTTTTATCATTTCTTGGTTGGATGTGCCTGTTTTCCCAAATTGATCAGTTTGACTGGATTTTGATGTTTGATTTGGGATTTGAGAGATACCAGGGGATTTCTTGTGTACAGGCTATCTCTCTGTATGGTTTCTTCCCAATTTTGATGTGTTTTGGTCAACTGAAAGTCAATTTCTAAGCCAGTTTAGCAATTTTTGACTTGGATCTGTATTCAGGTGGTTTGACAGGTATCTTGAGGTTTCTGGCTCTAGGTCCTTTAGGCTTTTATGTTTGTAGACACCTGGGGATTCCACAGATGAAATCTGGTCAAAATCTGGCACTTAGGTACACCGATCGCAATCGTACTTCTGAGCCCAAATCAGACCAAATTTGGCATGCTTGTAGACACTGATGTTTTAAGGCTATCCCCAAATTCTTTTTGCATTTGGATCACCAAAAGTCAAGATTTTGCAGTTTCTGGGTCTGTCAGGCTAGTTTTACCCAAGTGGCCTGATTCCCTTGATTTTTGATGTTTTTGGGTGTGGTTGCTTTAGACAAACTTGTTTAGAATCTTATCAGGAAGGCACATGTCAAATCTTGTACACTTCTGAGACTGAGGTACACCGATCGCGATCGTAGTATCTGAGCCAAATCTGATGAAATTTTGTCTGCTCCCTCTGACAAGTGTTGCCTAGTGTTTTGTGCTACCACTTTGTGATTTGAATCAATATATAGCCCTGTTTGGTCAGATTTTCAGAATTTCAGAGTCTTATGGATTTTTTGGCCAAGGTTATGATTTTCTGGTTGTTCGACTCTAACTTTTGCCCCAAATCTGATTGGAATGTGATTTGCTTATCCTACTCCTAAGTACAGAACTGAAAAAACATAAGAAATTGAATCAAACAGAGCAAACAAGACGGATTTCGGGTGAGATTTCAGTACTCAATCGAATTAGAGAAATTGAAGAGCAAAAATGCTTTAACACGTTCACTCACAGCTCCCTA
This sequence comes from Adiantum capillus-veneris, assembly GCF_014529385.1. Taxonomy (NCBI): domain Eukaryota; kingdom Viridiplantae; phylum Streptophyta; class Polypodiopsida; order Polypodiales; family Pteridaceae; genus Adiantum; species Adiantum capillus-veneris. The sequence goes on from NC_140944.1 coordinate 81,763,018, forward strand.
AATCTCCTAAGAGAGGATCTGGCCGGTCCATTGGCTCTAAACTCCCCTAGGCTCTAAACCCTTGTCTAGCAGCCTAACTGAGGTGTAAAATGGATTTGTGGATTGATCTTTTTTAAGGAGTCTAACTGCGCACTCGGTCACTCATCACCTAAGGTGCATTCCCCGGCAGCGGCCCCAATGTTTGCGGGTCGCTGCGACAGACGTCCATAACATAGCTCTCAAGCATCAACATATTTATCAATACAGGGGAAGCGACTCGGATGAGGCATGGAAACTCACTAGGTTGTCATGCCTAATGAAGTGAACTCGATGAGATGCAACTACTAACTCTACAAGTATATCAAACGCATCACTGCCAAGTAATCTAACTATGTCCTTCTACCCAGCTCTACAGTCGTCATGCCAGTTTACCATGAAAATCTATTCGGAATCGCACGAAACTTGAAGGGAAGCTTCAGGTGACTATTAGAATCATATCCTATCACTGTCATAGCATTCTGGAGAGGTACAACGATCACGATCGTTCGTCCCAAAGTCAACAAAAACAGCGAATAGTTGATCCTAATGGGTCGTTTTAGGGTCCCTAAAGTCTCTCCTAGGGTCGAAACGACATAAAACACGCATATAAACACTCAAAACAACGATTTAAAGCCTCAAACATGTAGTCGAAAACCTACACCGAATCTTGAATGATTATACTTGAATGAAAGAGCAAGAGGAGAGGAACACAATGCAATAATCAAAACTGAATTTGGATTACCGTAGCCGCAATGGCGAAGATTACAAGTTTGAACAAGAAGGAGCTCTCAAACATACGTTGTCTTCTCAGTTTCCCATTCCAAAAAGATTATCCAAAACTTACAAAAAATGACCTTTATAGATTAGGTCTTTGCAAAATGGCTTGTCCGGCCATAAGCCCCTAATCTTAAAACTGGCTCTCTAATATACAATTGCTCCCATAAGAATAATCATACATTTTTAACAATTTCCCGGCATAGAGATGCTTCTTTACAAAAGAATTTTACAATGGTTTCTCAGAAAAATATGGTCCTTCTGGCCACGGCCCTCTGTTGCTTCATCCGCCAAATACTCCCTCGTTCATTATCCTTGCACGCCCTCGTGCATGTTCAGTGCTTTGGTCGTTGATGTGGCTCTAATGAAGCGAGAGTCACTGAAAAGCTTCTTGTTCATAGGACGGCTTCGAGGGCTTCTTGGTGTTGTCTGAATGGATTTTTAGATAATGTGTGTTGGTATGCCACGTACCTTGCCTTGAGGTCCTTCGCCATGGGATGGAAAATCCTTGAATCCATTTCGAAGAATCCTGTGATGAAGGCCTCTTCAAATGTTTGCAGGTAGTGTGATGGCAGGTACATTAGCCTGGAGTACATGGCGATCAAGATGTGCCGTGGTGGTGAATCCTGTAGATTCTAGCAGATGCCTCTGTGTCCTTCCAAGAACAGATTCCATGGATGATTGTCGCCTTCAGTGTCTTTAAACACCTGGATGCAGGTGACGATCATCCGGGCTATCTTTACTAACATCTGGCAGGCCAAATCGGGGACATCCCGCAGCAAAGTAACTGTTGAGTTCGGTGTGCTGACCATGTAAGCCACCATAGGGGGTTGTTGCGTTGCTAGAATTGGGTAATTTAGCTTGTGCTGCCTCAACCCCTTCCATGTGATGAAATCTTTCCAAGTGCGTCTTCGAGGGACAGGGCAGAATGTAGGATCTATTTCTATATGTTGAGGAGCGTTGTAGTAATTTGTTAGATCCTGTGGCCTTTTGTCCAACCACTTCTGCCTCCACTTGGGGTGGTCATCGACAAGCACCTGAGCTTCTTCCACTGTGAGTGCAATGCCCTCGTAACCCCCTTCTTTGTTTCGTGGCAAGGCAGGCCGCATCTTTTCTTTCCACAAATTTGCTTCATGGCATAGCCGAGGAAATGGGAGGTATTTGTGGCCAAATCCTTCCACCTGCTCTTCTGGTTGTAAGTATGCCAGGGCTGCTGACTCCAGTATCTTCTTCTCATAGAGCATATACTCCTTGGGTGGCCCCTCTGGCATGTCCTGAATGCTTTTACTGAGTTCATCTCTTATGTCAAGATCGGGCCCTTCAAATTCTTGCTCCTGTTGTCCTTGATGTGATGATCCAGGCAAATCTGGCGCTTGTTTTCCAGGCAGCAGTTGCGGTTGAGTCTGGGCTTTGTCTGCTTTGATCTGCTGTTGGAAAAGCAGGTCTTCTTTTTCCTTTAGCAACGTATCACCAATCTGTCTCTGAATCTGTAGCTCAGCGCTTGCTTGAGCTAGTTGCTGCTCCACTTCTTTTAATTTTAGCTCGTTTGCCGCTGTCTGGGCCACCATCCCTAATACGAGCAGGTGTCTTTGAATCCTTTCTTGCTCTAGCTCTGCTTTTAGTGCTGCTATAGTGTTTACTGTTGTGGCATTGTCAGATGTGGAGACCAATGCCCCAGCAGGTTCCTGATTAGCCATCAAAGTCGTCAGAGTGCCCTTGACAGTGTTGTAGGACCTGCTAAGCCTTTGGAATCTTGCACTCTCGTAGGCAAGCTGCTCTGTCGCTTTCTGGACTCTTGCCGTCAGCTCTTGGCACTCCTTCTCTTTGGCAGCCGGGTCTGTCCTGACATCCACCAAATCTTTGATCAGAGACTGAGCCTGCTGCCGCTCAAGGTATCTTTCCTCCGTTGTGCGTTCTAGTTGCGTTCTCAGGCTGTCTAACTCTTCTTGCCATGATTCTTGCTTTTGTCGGGCTTCCTGTACCTGTCTTTCTTTCTCACTCAGCACCACATGCTGACACTGGAATTGCCATTCTAAATCCCGCAGAGTTTGCTTGTAATCAAATTTAGCCACTGCTTGGCATGCTTCTTGGTATCCGATGGATTCTCTAGGTGGTAAAACTTCCTTTTGCGAGGTTGAAGGGGGAGGAGTTGGCTGTTTTTTGTTCGATGGAGAAGGGGGAGGAGGTGGAGATTTTGGTGAGGGCGGAGGTGATTTTCTAGGCGAGGGAGGAGGTGACTTGGGCGAGGGAGGAGGAGGACTCGATTCTTCTCGCACATGTCTCCTCTTGGAAGTCCCTTCACCTTGTTGCGAAGAAGATGCTTCCGCTTTTCTTTTCTTTAAAATCCTTATTATTCTTTGGCGGGTGAGATCCACCGCGCGTCGCGCTTCCAGATTCCTATCTCTGTGGATCTTCTTAAGCTGTTCTGCCTGATTTTGCTCATCAGCAGCGTCTTTTTCCTTCGTTTGTTCAGTGGACTACAAAGATATGTCTACTTCCGTAGCCTTTTGTTCTGCTTCCAACCTTCGCTTCTCAGCCCGTAGGCGAGTTGCATTTTCTATCCTTTCTTGCCTTTCCCTTTCGAGTCTTCTTTTTTGTGCTTGTTTCGTTTCAACCGCTCGAGCCTGTCTGTCAGACCGCAATTTGATTCATCTTTCTTCGACTCTTTTCTGGGCTTGTGCATATGCTTTTTGCATGTCCAACTGCGGTATTGCACTTCGCTCTCCTCTTTTTCTCTCGAGCGGCTTTGTTGAATCTTCCTCTTCACTTTCCTCAAACTCTGAAGGCACGTCGTCTTTAGAATCTGGAGACTTCCCTTCGTCATCTTTCTCCGTTTTCTCTTCATCACTCGAACTTTTGTTGGTGGCCTTTGCTGAGCGCGATGACGTCGCGCCAGGGGTCGTCCTTACAGAGTGTGCAACCAGCTTAGCTTTCTGGATCAAGGCTGTTTGTGAGCTGGCAGCTAGAAAATCTTCTATCATTCCCAAAGCCTGGTATGCTATTCTGGTTGTCATCGGCCCTGCACTCATGTAGGTTTTGTTTTTTGCCGAACTAATGGGTCGTTTTAGGGTCCCTAAAGCCCCTCCTAGGGTCGAAACGACATAAAACACGCATATAAACACTCAAAACAGCGATTTAAAGCCTCAAACGCGTAGTCGAAAACCTTCACCGAATCTTGAATGATTATACTTGAATGAAAGAGCAAGAGGAGAGGAACACAATGCAATAATCAAAACTGAATTTGGATTAGCGTAGCCGCAATGGCGAAGATTACAAGTTTGAACAAGAAGGAGCACTCAAACGTACGTTGTCTTCTCAGTTTCCCATTCCAAAAAGATTATCCAAAACTTACAAAAAATGACCATTATAGATTAGGTCTTTGCAAAATGGCGGCCATAAGCCCCTAATGTTAAAACTGGCTCTCTAATATACAATTGCTCCCATAAGAATAATCATACATTTTTAACAATTTCCCGGCTTAGAGATGCTTCTTTACAAAAGAATTTTACAATGGTTTCTCAAAAAAATATGGTCCTTCTGGCCACGGCGTTCTGTTGCTTCGTCCGCCAAACACCGACCTCATTAGGGATCCAAAGGAGGGAAAATAGGGATCCAAAGGGGGGGCCATCTGCAAAAGAGGTATGTGCAACAATGGGCTTAACAGACCCTAAGGTTCAGCCCATTAAGACATCCAAAATGCTAAGGTTCCAAAATTCAAAGGTTGTGTCCAAAGTTCAAACATTGGGGGAATTGGATGCTTTGTGTGTGTCCCAAAAGTCTTTATCAATCCCTACATAGGAGGGGGTGAGCCTTGCAAGTAGGGGATGAGAGAGAAACTCACTCACACACACACAAGCTCCCTTACACAAAGGGAATGAGGGACACATGTCAGCTCCCTAGCCCAGATGCCCACAAGGTGTACCCAATTCTTATTGGATGGCCTTGGAGGTGGACCAATGAGAATTAGGCTAGAGTGAATGTAGTTTAATTAATTTAAAAACACTTAATAAAATAACCAATAAGAATTAATCTCTCTAGAAGACTATGGACAGTCTCCCAAGGGGATCAACGAGAATTCAAAAGCCCAACGGCTTGCCTGATTCCTATTGGCCAGGAGGCAAAGGTATCCAATGAGAGTTTAGTTGCATTTATTAATTACCTAAAGCTCTCACAAAAGGGGAAAGGGAGACACATGTCAGAAGGCTATTACTTATACTGCTTAATTCCCATTGGCTAGGCATGGGGAGGTCCAATAGGACTGTAGCAAGAGAAAATTGGAAGGGGGGTCGACCAAGAGAGAGAGGGGGCTGATTTTTGCAAGGCATTATCACACACACACACACTCATACAATCTCATGTGTGTAGCAAAGAAGACTCTCTCTACTTCTCAATCTTTACTGGAAAACTTACCACCTACTCCAAGCTTGTGAGAAGGGAGGTCTACACGAACAATTGGCTTTGTGATGCAAATCCAACCAAGAGCCAAGCTTCAATGCATGCTCATCTCCTCTATCATATTAACTACTAAGCTAAGCTATGCTAATATGAGTGATTATGTGAGGAGATGTACATATTTCTCGTAAGAATACTCCTTCCTCTCATCTACTCTCATACCCCGCTAGCTCTCACCATCTTCGAAGGTGTGTGAGGTCTTGGTTCTGAGACCATGAGGGAATTGGTGTTGTGTTTCATAAGTGTTTTGCTTACTGCATGAAGTTTCCATTTTCATTGCACTGGCTAGTATTGAAGGAACACAAAGAATTGTATTGTAGAATGTCTCTCTTGATGGGAGAAACCATAATACAAAGCCTTTTGGAGGGGGGAACGGCTCCATGCAAATCCGGTCCTCAACTGTTGTCAATTGCTTAATTTCTCTCTCTTTTGAAGTATTGTTCATGCTATCTAACTAGGTGTTATGCTTTTTGTTGCTCTCTCCACCCAAGCACTCTTGTTATTCTCCTTAGGAAGCTATTCTAATCAAATGCTCATTATGTTCATGCTATTTTCTGCTACACAGAAGTTACTAGGCCATTAAATGTTACAAAGGGAGACATAAACGGAAGGGAGCTACATCACTCCATCTTATCAACATTGTGTTTCTCATAGAGGTTCTTGCAAAGCATATACATATCCTTAAGAGTCAAGTCACCAAAGCTCTTAACGCGCTTGCCTTTTAGATTTTGCCAAAACTTGCCACATGCATGTGCTTTCTCTTGCGCTAAAAGAAGTTTTTTTTTCACTTTCCACCTTCTCCTCTTCTTTTGAACAAGTGCTTTGTATGTGTATGAACATTCCAGGTAAACTTCCTTGTCTTTGCTTGCATCCAATCTTAGCAAGTGTTTTTGGGCTTGACTACATTCCATATCAAACCATTTCTTCTTGATTCTACCCTTCTTAGTCCTTTTGCAAGACATGTATTTCACCGAAAAGCATTCCTTCGCACAAGAGTAAATTACTTCTTTGAAAACTTTCCACTTGCATTCTAATGTTGGGCTCTCTTGATGCTCTATCATGCTAAACATTTGGTCCACCATATCAACATATATAAGTGCTCGTTTGAAGTCTAGACATAGGTACAAATGATTCACATCATGATTAGAGGCTACATGCTCGGGCCGTTTACCACACTTGAGGTCAATACATAACATCCTATAATCCGATTCCGGATTCCATTCACCAAGTGTAAAGCTTTGTATGCATTCTAGAGTGGCTTCCGAGAACAACATATAGTCAATCACGCTATCACCATTGTGCTTTCTACATGTAAAGTCACTGGTGCCTTGCCATAGAGATACACCATTTGCAATGAGCATTCCAACACTATTGCAGATATGTAGAAGTGACTTTCCATAGTGATCTTTTTCTTTTGCATCATTATAACTTTGATTATAAATGTATGGGTCATCCATTCTTCTTGAGACATGCGCCATGTCAACTTGTTGTGTGTCGTGTTATAACGTATTTGTGCGAGCATTCATGTCTCCAAAGACAATGACTTCACCCTGATCCTTGTAATGAGCAATGTATTCATCTAGTTCATCAAAGGGCTGATCTCTATCCATATCCAAGCGAGCACAAAAGCTGGAGTCATAGTGAAGAATGTAGCAACCAGCCACAAACATGACTTGACCATTTGGTGGACCAATTTTAAGTCATAAGTAGCATTTATACTTATCTTCTTTGACAATGGAAACATCTTTCAAACCCTTTTTGGTCATACATGCTACGCCTCCTTGGCCTGTACATTGCTTTGCATTTTTCACCCACATCAAAGAATGCACATCGTATTTGTTAAATCGTAGAATTCATTGCGCATCATGCTCCCATGTTGCGACAAGAAGTATCACATTAGAGTCATTGGTAAGCTCATCAATGCCAATTCTTGCATTCCATGGATACCCGTTACAATTCCAAAATCTTATTCGCAAGCGTGAGTTGGTCTCATAGATCATGTGTCCCTATTTGCTGGGTGGACTTACATCCTCCTCAAGTGACTTTTCTTCTTGAGATGACACCTTAACCTTCTTGCTTCTTTCCTCATATGCTTTGCGACGTACATTTTGTTTCATAAGAGTGCAATCCTCATATACATTACAGCCCGTTCCTTTGAATTATGTGCAGCCATGAGCTTGTCCCGAATCTATTGTAGCTTAAAATGTCCCGAGTGATGCTCATCCTAGCCGTCTACATGTACCCCTGTTTTCCAGCAATGTTACACACATGTGGTTAATATTCTTACGTACTATACCTTATTGTTTCCTCAAAAGTATGCATCCCTACTTCTATGGTACATACAGCTACCTTTCAAACCTACTTTTTTATAAGTATCTTTAATTTGTCAAAATTTTGACAGCATTTTGTTTGTAATAGCTTTCTTTTTTCAAAAAAAGCAAGTTGTACACAGTGACATATGCCCTCACAGGAGGTTTTCATAAAAAATCTTTTAGCTCTTGATACATATTTACACCACATAGTAAACTTGAAGGGAACTCTTTATAGAAAAAACCAAAAGGAACCTTTTCTCCTAACACCATTGTTTTAGTACTTTGAAAAAGAAAACCTATAACTAAAGCCTTATGAACTAATTTACCTGGTTAATGTTTGTTTTCGACATCTGTGTAAGTGGTTAATGCTAAAAATATGTAAGTGGTTAATGCTAAAAATATGAATTACGATTCGTGTATTCCACGTATTCATAGGTATCAGCGCTGACCTTTCTCAATTGGTGTTTCCACCAGTTGCAAACCGTTTGCAGTCGTTGGTGGTTTGTGCAACACCCACACTGCGCTTGTAATGGTTGATTGTATGCTAGGTGTGTAGAAGCCTTGCATGTGTATTTTGTTCGCAGTTTGCAGGCTTTAGCGTTTAAAATACTGGGCTTATATTGCTGGTGTTTTAAATAGACATATTGTATTTCTTATCAACAGCTTATGGCGTATCTGTTGCCTAGCGATAGCCAATTGTGTGCAGATGAGATGCTCGAGGTGAGCCTTAGTGCATGCATTACAAAGCCTGCCAGCCTTGCATTTTAGCGCTTCTGTGTAAGCCAATTTATAGCCTAAAACAAAAATTTGGTGCCTTTATTGTTTTTGACTTATGGGCAAGTTGCACCGCTTACTGGGCAAGCATTAACTTATGGTTTGACCTTACCAAATGGTTATCTCTAAAAGAGGCTTCAATTAAAACTATGGAGAAAAGGGTATTTAATTTTACATTTCACTTAGGGCAAGCCGTCCTTTTTGGAATTTTACAGCAAGTCTTTAACTTTCAAGAAAAAACATATCCTGTACATTAATTTGGAATTTCCAAGTTTTTTTCACCTATAAAAAATGCCATGTTACTTTAAAATTTAAATGTTACTGCAAATGAAGATTTTATTTCCTCAAAAATTGTACATCTTTCGTTGTCTTCCACTGAAGCATATGAAATAAATAAACCTTTCAGTGCTGGAAAAAGCTCCGGCTTGTTTATTTATTACAATTTTCAATTGTTAATTGCTTGGCACCATACTTTGTCTTTACTTTGGTCCATCAGTCCTCTGCTATTGACGTAGTTGCTTGTGTCATGTTTACCAGATTAGTATAGCTCTAATGTCATGTAACCAATATCTGTGTCCTTTTTTCTAATAAAGAAACCAAATGGTGCTATATTTTGTGTGTGTGTGTGTGTGTGTGTGTGTGTGTGTGTGTGATAATATGGGTTTATCTGACTGTCAATATATTGTGTGTGTGTGTGTGTGTGTGTGTGTGTGTGTGTGTGTAGCTATTTTAGCTTATATAAAAAGACATAAATGAACGTTTACATTCAAAATCAGCTCGCTTTAGAGAAAAAGCAAAAATTAGTACAAAAAAAACTCAGTCTTAGAATTATCTTTGTACATGGCATATGAGAATGAAGCCACATTCCAGTATACAATGATAGTGATCCAATAAAGAATTACTTCCTAAGTGGTGTGAGCAAGTGTACCATCACCTGCAAAATTAGTTTGCAGCTTACCCTACGGACTCTCATACGTCAAATGTATCATCAAAGCCAAAAAAATGTTTCGTTGCAAGAAAAGCTGGACAGCATCTTGTTTGTATTTCGGAGAATTGGTCAAAAATCCACAGTACTTGCCATCTCTTTGGAGATCCTCACAGGAGGATTAAGGCTTTTAAACACATTAAAAACTTTTAAATAATCATGTAATCATCGCTGCTGCTTTTTCATTTCTTGCTTTATTTAAGTAATGAAAATCTCAAATGTGTAAAAAAACCAATACCGCGTGACTAACCAAATCCGGACAAATTCTTGCTTGTAACTAGAACATTTCTACAAACCATTTGTTTATGCCAATCAAAGAGAATAAGATCTCATTGTGTAAGGTTAACATTGTCTGTCTAGCCAAATTTGGACAGCATCTTGTTTGTAAATCAAAAAAAAAATCAAAATTTCAGTTTGTGCCATCTCACAGTGAGACCCTCCACGAGAGGTTTACGGCTTACATTCCTGCAGACACCCAAGTTCCTTCTTTAATTTTTGAAAGCAAAATGTCAATAAACCATAGATTTTTCAATGCATTGAAAGAATACCAACAATTTCCTCATTCCGTCAAGGTAGTTTATAAGTTTATGCATTTTGCAAAATGAACAATTGTACAAAAAGCCTGATTTCTAAGGCACACTAAGATAGATTTTAAGGCTAGGTCAGCACATGTTTTTTATCCTACAATGTAATATGTGAGATCTTTTATAACTTCAATGTTTTTTCTCCCGACTCATCATTCTTCATACAGAACCACCAGACAATGTAGCATAATGATCACAGTATATATAAAAAAAAACTTTAAATGACATACCATTATATATGGGTATGTCTACCAACAAATTCCAAATCATGACTATCTTCCATACTTTAATATAACCAAATTCTAAGTAGGTGCATGACCACCTACCTATGTAGTCGAATGCCTACTTGAGCCATGTGTTGATATGTTGTATGTGGTCGAAGGCAAACACTTGGGGACTCCTTGAGAGTATAAAGGGATTCCGTGAGTAGTCATGGGCAAGACAACCAATTCTGAGTAACTAGGATAAGCAAAGGGAAACACCTTGCAAGTAAACCAAGAACCCATCATGCTCAAGAACAAACAGGTTGCGTGTGGCAACAAGGGATCATAGGAAAGAGTGTGCCTACATGTATGTGTGTGTGCATGTGTGTGTGTAGGGTAACCACTCCTGCACAAGTAGAGAACATACCACGAGGGGTCGGTTGTTGTACCTTCTAGGCATGCGAGTAAGGAGCGTCCACGAGGGATTGCTCTGTAATGAGAATAGCGATAGAGAAAGAACACAGAAAACCCATGTTGAGTGGGCACTGCTGAGTGGACTCATTTTCCTAAGGGAGCACGTATGCTGTGAATGCCAAAATACAGAGAACTTTGAGCTCATACATATTTCATAAGACTAGAAACCTAGTGTATGCTATAAATGCTCATTAAACCACCGGTTATATTGACCTGATAGCGGGAAAAAGAGCAGTGCAATCGGGTGGCCTCTGTACTCGTGCACACTCCACAAACCACGCCTCATGCAAACAAGCAAAGAACAAAACAAAGGGGGCACCACCCTAAATTAAGAGGTTTAGGGACCTCACACATAGTGCACATAGGCAAGTGAGACTTCTGGCATTATGATGGCATCAAAACATATGGCAAAACACATAGAAACGAAGCTTAGGGGCCTTATGTAGCATATATATACACAAGAAATCAGCTTAACAATACAACGGCATCTGATCATACATAACAAGGATATAGAGAAGCAAGCCAAGGATGGCATAATCCCTTGTCAAAAACAATCAACCCAGCAAGTAGGTATGATCCTACTAGCAACACATCAATACCTTAGAGAATGATGGCGAGGATGGTGGCCATGGAGCATGAGAGAAGACTCCTTATTTAGGTTTTAGGGCTAGTAATGTAGCATACTAGAGGGAGAGAGAGAGAGGGAGAGAGAGTAGAGCTCCATCCATAGCTCCTCGTTGTGAGCAATGTCGTCATAGCTTCATTGCTTGGTGAAGGGGGTGAAGTGTTGGTTTTGAGTGAGAGAAGGCCTCCTTATATAGGTTTCTGAGAGGGTTTAGGATTAGGGATAAACATGCTTAAATCCGCTGATTGGGGTTACTTTTTGCTTAGGGTGGTCAACAGATTGAGGTCACCTGATATGTCACCATCAAGATATTCTCTAGAGTGATGTGAGAGGGGAGGGTAAATGCTGATTTTTCTGATTGTGACACATGGGGATAAGGCCTTGACCAGCATTTAAGAGCAGGTAAGGTGGCTGTTGAAACTGGAGGTTCTGCACATGTCAGGGGGGGACCTGCTGGGTCCTCCTGAATATCAAATTCTCAAAAAATCCTCAACCATGGCTTCTTTTGACATGTGTTCTTTGAAAAAATCAGCATGTCTCTTTTCAACTCAAAAGTCTTTATCCCTGTTGACTCACCTTTACCATAAGATTTTCCCCTTTTCTCCTCCTGTAATTGCATTGTTGATGCCCAATCACTGCTTCTAGTAACAGTGAACTGTTACCTACCAAATACTTATGGTGCAGTAAAAAATATTTACCATAGGTAAAAAAAGTTACTGTAGGTCAAAAGTGATTTGTATTTACCATGTAGGTGAAAAATATTTACTGTAGGTAAAAAATATTTACTGTGGTTAAAAATATTTACTGTCGGTAAAAAAGTGAAAACGGAGTATGCTGTGCTGTGAGTCCACACGAACATCCTCGTGTAAATTTCACTAGAAATTCACACCTAGAATGGGCTATTCTGTAAGATATAGGTTGTAGGCATGCATAAGAGCTCGTTCCCACGTATCTTCTGTCCATGGCACCTTTTATTCTTTGGTGCTTGTGAAGTAGATTTTTCTTCTCTTTTGAGATCCCTTGGACTAGAGTATCCTCATCTCCCCAACAACTGACTGTGCCTTTATTGCATCTTCAGAAGGGGTCCTAAAAACCATGCATCATATAGCCCTCCCCCTTAAGCTAGAGGTATTTGATGCCTCTAGCTGTAGGTTGTGCTACAATAGGGTTCTCTTGAATACTTACCCACCTGGTACCAATTGAATTTGCCATGTTACTGCTTTCTTGGCTGATGCACCCTGTTTAGTCCTTTCTAATGAATAATTGTATCCATCCATGACTAACAACTAGTCTCCTAGACCCTTGAAAGCCATACCCCATCCATTGTCAATATCCGCTTTCACTGGTAGCATTATCTTTTTTTCTTTTTTTCTTCTCTTTTTTTCCTTTTTTTTTTTTTTTTTTTTGAAACGACTATGTACATGATTGTTACCTTAGTTGGAGCTCGAATATGATGAGCTCTCCTCTGAACCATCCTTAGCATTGATTTCACCAGCATATGGCTGTGAAAGACGACATTGGTAGGCCTTCAATCGCCAACCATTTACCGGGGTCTGATGTACCTTACCATCTAGGTCACCTAGTTGGTAACTACCATTTGAGAACCTTTGTATCACTACAAAAGGGCCTTCCCACTTAAGCAAGAACTTACCATCCTTCCTGCGATCAAAGAAATTGTCGTATCTGAGCACTAAAGAACCTTCCTTGATACCTTTCTTGACAAGGTTGCGATTGAACTTCTTTCGTTTCTTCTCTGCCTGGGCTGCATAGTACTTCACTACTGACTCTCAATCTATCCCTAACCTCTCCAAATCGATGATTCTTCCTTCCACCTGTTTCTCTTGACTATCCTCTTGATGTGCTTTTAGAACTCGGAGGCTCGCTAGCTCCACTTCTATAGGCAATAGTGCCTCTTGCCCGTAAACCAAGTGAAAAGGTGTATACCCCCAGGATGTTTTAAAGGATGTTCTGTAGGCCCAAAGTGCTGCATCTAGGTGTTTGTCCCATGCCTTAGGATGTAAATGCACTTGCTTAGTGATGATTTTACATATAAGACCATTTACCTTTTCCACAAGACCATTGCACTGAGGGTAGTATGGTGTAGAGTGCCTGCGCTTGATTTTTAACTTGCTCATCAATTGCTCGACTAAATCAGCTCGAAATCCTGGTCCCCTATCCGAGAGAATCTCCAAAGGTGTGCCAAAACGGCAACAAATGCATTCAAAAATGAAATCACTCACGTCCTTGGCTGTGATGCGCTTTGTGGGACGAGCTTCTGCCCATCTGGTCATGTACTCCACCCCCATAATGATGTATTCCTTCCCTGATTGAGTGCAAGGTAGTGGCCCTATTGCATCTATCCCCCATTTTTCAAATGTCCCATAGGTTTTGATTGGATGCTGATTTTCATGGGTAAGACGCCTTGGTCCAGCTTTTTGGCAAACCTCACATGTGTGGCACCAATGTTGTACATCTCGATGGAGGCTTGGCCACGTGAACCCTGCTTGTAAAATCTTTCTGCTAGTAATCTCTTGTGCAAAGTGGCCACCACACACACCTTCATGACAACTAAACAAAATATCCTTTATCTCTTGGGATGCAGGAACTCTCCTTAAGACAGCATCTTTCCCTCTACAATACAAGTCCTCATTCACTAAGCTATAGCTGGTAGCCTTTTTTGCCAACCACCTACGTTCACTTTTACTCATACCAGAGGGTGCTTCACAATGCTCAAGAAAGTAAAGTAAATCATGCAGCTCCTCCTTTCCCTGGTATAAAGGACTTTTCACAAGGATAGCACCTACTATGAGAGTTTGTAGTTCTTCACCTGCTAAGGCATCTGCTTCTCGATTTTGATCTCTAGGTACAAAGTGCACTCGAACTTCTTTAAAACCCTTCAACAAGGCCTTTGCTTCCCTCATCTTGACAGACAATTTGTCATTTTTACAGGCCCATACACCAACCATTTGCTTAACAATCAACATGGAGTCACCAAAAACATTTAGCTTTGTGATGCCCTGAGAAAGACAACATTGCAACCCTAAAACAAGGGCATGGTACTCTGCCTCATTGTTAGAATGAACCTCTTTTAGATGAAACCATTTTGCAAAGATCTTCTCCTTCTCTGGACCTAATACTACTATGCCTGCTGATGCCTAGAATGAACCTCTTTTAAGCCCCATCAAAATAGAGACTGTGTGCTCCCAGTAGAACTTCAGGCTCCGGGATAGGCGGTACCTCACTAGGTGCCTCTTTCTTGGCCTTCTCATAACACCTTTGTGTGAGGACATCTGCCAAACAAGCCCGGGTGGAATCCTCTACTTGTAGTGTGTAGTCAAACTCTTGAAGTTGCACCACCCACTTTGCTATTCTTTGAGACAATTCCATGTGTTGTAGGGCATATGGAAAAACCTCCTCAGTTGTGATCACCACAAATTGTCTCGGAAGTAAGTAAGCCCGAAACTTCTCCACTGCAAACTTAAGAGCTAGCACCAATTGCTCAGTTGCGCTGAAACCCTTTTCAGCAGCTGTCATCACTCTACTAGAGAAGTAGACTGGTCTCATGAGAGATGTCTTTGGGTCTTTTTGCATCAAGACAGCTCCTAGAGCTTCTGGACCTACACTAGGATTTACATAGAATAATTCACCCCATGTGGGTTGTAGGATGACAGGCAATGAGCTCAAAATGGTTTTAACTTCTTGAAAGCACCTTTCACCCTCCTCACTCCATGTCAATGTAGTGTGTTTAGTGAGCTGCTGCAAAGGATAGATTGCCTGAGAAAGGAGATGTATGAATCGTCCCATGTAGCGAACCTTTTGAATGAAGGAGACTAGTTGCTTCACGTTTGAAGGAGTAGGTAAAGCTAACAATGTCTTTACCTTTTCAGGGTCAGCCTCAATACCATCTTGAGACACAACATGGCCTAGTAGAGTGACCTTGCTCTCACCTATGTGGCACTTGTCTTTATTCAATTGCCCACCCAATTGGGCCAGACGGGTGAAACCTTCATCAACCTTGGACAGATGTACTTCCCTAGAGCTGTAAATGCAAAAATCATCAATGAAGACTCGTATGGACTTACCAAAGTAAGGTTGAAACACCAAGTTCATAAACCTCTGGAAAGTAGCTGGGGCATAAGTTAAACCAAAAGGCATAACTCTATAAGAAAAACACCCCCAAGGTGTTATGAAGGTAGTCTTTCTTTGGTCTTCATCTGCAATTCTGATTTGGAAGTAGCCTGAGTACCCATCACACACTGTGTACCTTTCATGACCAGCCACTTCATTTAGTATTTCATCTTGAAAAGGCAAAGGAAAATGGTCCCTTTTTGTGGCTGCGTTTAGAGGCTTGTAATCCACACATACCCTCCACTTCCCATTTTTCTTTGGTGCTACCACAACTGGAGACACCCACTCAGAATCTTCCACTGGGTAGATAAATCCTGCCTTGAGTAATCTTTTTACTTCTTTTAAGAGTGCATCTTGTTGCACTAGCCCTAATCTCCTTAGCCTTTGCACCACTGGTTTGGCACCTTCCTTTAATTGGATATGGTGTTGGGTTACCGTCACTCCTTTAATGTGCTCGTAATCAGTTATAAAGAGGCCAGCACACTTCTTTAGTACCTGCAAATAGGGTTCTCTCTCTTCTTCTAGTAGGTCCTTAGCTAGCATCTCCTCTAAGCCTGTGGCTTCTTCCTTGTTTAGAGAGTCTTGACCACCTTCTCCTTCTGGGTTTCGCAGTATTATACCCATGACTTCCAAAGAGCTAGCATCCTCCTCAGATGACTCATCCTCAGATGAAGAGTAGCTGCTTGTGCTCCATTCATCCATAGAAGTCTCCATCTCTAGGTCTTGTTGTCTATCCTACTTCATGTCATACACAATTTTTTGTTGCTTGCCACCTACCTTATGATTTGGTCGCAACTCAAGGGAACCTGTCTCCCAATCTTGCCTAGCTTTCATAGCCATAAGCCAAGGTCTTCCAAAGATTAGCGGATAGCCCTCCCCCTTAGTTGGGATCACATAAGCATCAATTGAGATTGCCACACCAAAAGCTGAAACCTTCACTCTATTAACCTTTCCCACACAAGCCACCCTTACATTATTTGCCATCTTAGCTTGTAAGTAAGTTTGCTCGTTTACTTCCAAACCCAACGTGTGTATTAATTTCTCTGTCATAACACAAATCTCGGCTCCACCATCTACGTACACATTGGAGACTCGCTGACTCTTAATCTCGCATCAATGACTGGCACGATATCCTTCATGCCTCTTGCACTAATAGACCCAACTGACTTTGCCTTAGCCCTCCTGGTGCTGACCATCTTAGACCAGGTTCTACGCATCTTTGGGGAAAGGTGGAGGAGTTGCTGCCATGAAATCTTTGGTCCTTGCTTACTCACATCTGCTACCAGGTCGTAAGGTATGGATCCTACCCCAAGTGGAAAGTCTTCTACTCCTATGTGCCTCCTTGACCTACTCTTCCTTTTCTTGTCTCCTATCACTTGGGAGGAACCCTCATTCCCTTTATCCGGCTCTGAAGCTTCCATTTCATCAGTTCTTTGTCTCCTAACTCTCTTTATTGGCATGGCAACAGCTTCCTCCATTTTTTCTTTCCCTTTATCCTTACCATTGTCAAGACTTATGACAGAGATAGCCCTGTCCTCCCCTCCCGATGGTAGTGGAGGGATCTCTACTAGTGCTTGTGGTGGTGGAGGAGGGGGTCTCAATATTTGGATTGGTGGAGCCACGTGTGCATTTTGTCCATTTAGTGGCCTAGCTCGAGGAGGAGTGACTTGCTGGCAAGGAGGCCGTCTTTGATTACCATTTCCTTGATAGCGTCGTGGATGGGGGCAATAAAACATGCCGTGACCTACCTCTCCACAGTTGTAGCAAATGTACTCACATGCTTGCCTTTGTCCTTCTTGTCTATTTCGTTCATTTCCTGGCTGGGGAGCCCTTACACCTTGAACCAGATTGATGGACAGGCTCTCCAGTTGATTGGTGATTTGTTGAAGTAATTCTTGTTGAGAGGACTCTTGGTCTGTTGCTCCTGTCCCTGCTACTACCCTTGCCGTAGGTTGAGCTAGCGGTGGAGGCTCCATTCCCCCTTGTAGTTGAGCTTGGAATTTTAACTTCCTATCCTTCTCCCTTGCATAAGTCATAGCTTTATCAAAGGTATCTGGGAATTTACCTTTTACCTTTTCTCGAAGGATGGGGTAAAGACCTGCCAGGAAACAGTCCTTCTTTAGGCATTCTGGCGCCCTTTCTCCTTCACCTAGTGATGCACACCATTTCTCCACAGGTTGGAAAACTTTCCTTCATAGCTTCTATAGTCATTGGGTGATGTTTGGCGTAGCTCTAAGAGCTGTCTCCATATCTCCTCTGGAGGCTCATGGCGGCGAAATTCTTCGATGAAGGCCATCTTTAAGGACTCCCAGTCTCTTCTTTCTTCAGGTGCCAAAG